>NC_056726.1:1229281374-1229409792 GCF_019279795.1 Protopterus annectens | reverse complement strand
ATTTTTCACAATGTAAAACTTTTTCACATTAAGTAAGGCTTTTCCAAGTATTCAAAGTATCCAGAATATTTGCAGTGTTAAAATAATGCCTTTTCATAGAGATTGTTGTGCAGCTGAGAATAATTACAAATATCTGGTCTATGTGTATATCTAAACAAATTTTGTTGTTATGGCAGAGTGATTTTGCACATCTGGACTGCTGGTGTTTGATAATAATATTAATGAGAATTTGCAGGTGTTTGAGCAAGAATATGATATTTTCATACTGGCTGCATTTTCTGTTAAAGACTCACATACAAGAGCTTTTATACTTCTGAATTTAGCTGGCTCAGAAGCCATTCAGAGGGAATGTTCATTTGTGTATGCACCTGCTGTGTATGCAGGGAAGGGGGAGAACTGTCATATTGTGATACAAGCTGAAACGTGGGAAGACCCTGAGTGCTGAAAACGTAAATTTAGAGAAATGTGTAACCCTCAAACGAACATTACAATGGGAAGGTACAAATGTTACCCAATAAATCAAAAGCCTGGTAAAACTATAGGAGCATATATTACTGACTTGAGAAATAAAGCAACAACATGTAGATTTGGTGATTTATGAGATGAGTTGATAAAAGACCATTTTGTGTGTGGTGTTAATAATGATGCAGTGAGAAAGATTTTGCTTTGAGATAGTGATTTAACATTGAGCAAAGCCATAGAGATTTCTCAAATATATGAGCTCATAGAGAACCACACAAATATGCTCATGAATGAGAAAAGTTGCAGTATTTGTCAGTGTGAATGTTGATAGTGTACAGCAACAAAAAGTTAAGATGAAATAGAAATGTAAACTGAAGGCTGCCACAGCCAATCTTATTGTTAACTATTGCAATCATGGAGGCAGTCATGAACCTAAATGAGAGAAGCGTTTAGCTTTTGATCAGCAATGTCACAAATGTAAAAAGTGAAATCATTCAAAAGGCTTTGCAAGTCTAAGTGGCACAATCTTTTATTAAAAGAGAGCATCCAAAGAAGCAAGTGGATCAGATAGAGAGCTGTGGGCAACATTTTTATGTTGGTGTCTCTGTGATAAATGAAACAGTTAATAAAGTAGACTATCAGTTGGCAGCAAAGAGCGAACAATTTTATACTGTACAAATAAATAGGAAACCTGTAGATCTTAAAGTAGACACTGGATCCAAGTGCAATGATTTATCAGCACAAATGTTTGGTAAAATAAAAGCTGGTGAGAAACTTGATCCAGCAAAGTATGCAAAACTAGTTGCTTATGATGGTGAAAAGATTCAGACTGATGGTGGAGTAATTATTTTATGTCAGTCTGCTGGAAACAGCTATGACTTCGATTTTTACATTGTCAAAAGACATGTACAGTCACTGTTAGGACTCAAAGACAGTTTGACAATGGGACTGATTTAATTTAATAAGGAGGTCCACATTATAAATATGAGCAACAACAACAGTTTTACACAGAATAGTTTTAGTGAATATGCTGATATTTTCAAAGACGAGCTTGGCAAACGTCCAGTCATATATTCCATGAAGTTAAACCATGAAATAAGGCTAGTTGTAAGACAAGCAAGGAAGATTCCAAGCAAAGTAAAAGCAGAACTTGACAAAATGGTGAATTTAGGTGTCTTTACTTCAGTAGAAAAGACTGCCATGGTTGTAGCTCATAAGAAAAGCTCAGATGATATTCGAATATGTATTGATCCAAGGGACTAGAACAAAGCACTTAAACATCTGCATAATACAATGCACACAGTAAAAGTAGCTGCCGTCATGCCAACATTATTTTTTAAGTCTTAGATGCATAAAGTTCCTTATGGTAAATTTTGCTGGATCACAAATCTTCATTGTTAACTATATTCAGCACACCATTTGTTGCATACAGATTTTTGAGAATGCCATTTGGGATAAATTCTGCAGGTGAAGTATTTCAACATGCAGTCAAGCAAATTTTATTCTGGTTATCCATGTGCTATCATGGCAGACAACATTATTGTAGGGGGCAATGGTGAAGACGAACATGATAGAAACCTCAGGAAAGTTATTGACTGTGCATGTGAAGTCAATCTTAAAATGAATCTGCAGAAATGAAAATTCAAACTGAAAGAAAGTTACTTATGTGGGACATTTGTTTACCAGTTCTGGCTTGAACCTGATCCATTTAAGCAGCAGCAATTCTGGAGATGCCACTTCCAGAGAATATCACATCTGTACAACACTTTCTTGGTATGGTCAGCTATTAAGGAAAGTTCATCCCAGATTTCAGTGAGCTTTCAGCACCCTTACGTGAGTTGACATGCAAAAATGTAAACTGGTCCTGGTTGGAACAATACCAAAGAGCATTTGATGTACTTAAGCAAAAAACTGGCAGTCCACCCACATTGAGATATTATGATGTTCATAAACCTATAACTCTTTCTTGTAATGTTTCAAACTATGGCCTTGGTCCAGCATATCTTATAGGTTCATAGGTTCATAGGTAGGTACTAGGCTATTGGCCCTAGGGCCTATACAAGCCTAGCCAAAAAGGTACCCTGGATTTTGACACACAAGAAAATTATTTTCCTGTGCCCCTGTCAATCAGAAGCACAGAAGTGATCCCTGAGGTGAATTTCCTATTACCCATCCAATCATCAAGATTTTTCTTGAAGAGTGCTAATGAGGAGCTCTGTTTGACATAGATAGGTAGTCTGTTCCAGAATATGGGAAGTCTCTGGGACAGGAATCCATCCCTCCAACATGTTCTGTTTATTGTGGTGACAAGGTTTAGGTCCCTAGAGCATGTAGCTTGGAGGGATTGGGATTTCTTTAAGTGAAGCACGTCCAACAGCTTTGGGTTTTACATAGATTTGTATGTTAGGCAGAGATCGCCTCTGAGTTGCCGATATGTGACAGAGTAAAGCTGGAGCTTTTTGAGTCGGTCTGTGTAGTGCATCTGTTTGAGGCCAGTAATCCTCTTTGTGAGGTATTTCTGCGGCCTTTCCAGTTGTTGTAGATGTCTTGTGAGGTACATACCAAAAGGGGTGTTGTACTCTATAATGGGTCTAATGAGTGATTAGTAGAGGGGAACAATGACCTCTTTTTTTCTGGATGAGAAACCTTTTGTGATGAGGTGTGCCATATAGAAGGATTTCCTGACCACTGTGGCGATGTGATTATCAAAGGAGAGACTACTGTCCACCTGTGTCCCAAGGTCTCTTATCAAACTTTTGGTGTTAAGTAGACTACTGCCTATGTGGTAGTTCATGGATACAGAGTTTTTACCAAGGGGATGACACTGCACTTTTTAACATTGAGCTTGAGACCATGGCTTTGACACCAGGCATCTGTCTTTCTTCTTTTAAGTCCTGTTGTTTTTGTATATTTACCAGGTCTTTTTCTATTGACTCTTCATCTAATTCTGTAAGGCACTAACTTCTAGACTGGCATACTCATATTCTGAAAGTTCTTTTCCATTTTGTGCTGTTTGTTTTGCCAAAGTATCAGCTAACACATTTAACCTGTAAGTTTCACTGGTTGACTTTTGATGTGCTTTTACTTTTAAGATGCTATACTGTCCTTGTTGTTTTGACATTGTTATAACTTTATATATGTCTTTTAATGCTTCAGCATGCCATAATGGTTTACTTACACTATCCACAAATCCTCACCTTACCCAGGTTTCCATATGCAGTCTTAAAGAATTTACTACGTAAGCACTATCTGAAAAAATGTTAACAGGATTGTAATACTTTAGTACATACAGTACTGCCTCCAGTTCAGCTCTTTGAACTGACATATGCCCTGGTAACTTGAATAGTTCAGGAGAACCCAGCTGTGGATTCTATGGAACTATGGCAAATCCTGCCCAGTATCTGCCTTGGTCCCAACATCATGCTCCATCCACAAAGATGGATGGCTGAAAGTGATCAAAATCAGATGCTAAAAATTGCACAGCAGGTGACATTATCTTTTCTAAGCAGTTATGGTGTCTTCTTTGTATCCCATGTGGTTTGACAAATATTATTTGTCCCCTGTCTATATAGTAACAGTTTTTATTCCAAAAAGTGCCATCCATTTTGCAAAGACTGCCTGACTAATACCATCTGTAATTTTATTCATTTCACAACTGTCTATCAGAGCTTTTACTGCTTGATCTGGTATTTGTACTATAATGCTGGAAAATACGGTCAATTATTCAGTTTGTTTAATACCCCAGTAAATGGCTAATAATTGCTGTATACATGGGTGGTAGACCAGTTCCACTGGAGTCATCTTCCTGCTAAAAAAAGTGACTGGGCGTAATGTTTTTTCCATTCTGTTGTCGCTACCATGTGGCCATTCCTGTAGTAGTACCACAGACAGTGTTTTTTTTTTCCTGCTGCTGCTTGTAGCACAAACAGTAACCTTGGTGTGGGTGCTATTAATTCTATAGCTTGTGATAGTTTTACTTTTATTTGTGAAAATGCCATGAGATCCCCACTCTAAAAAGGTGGAGTTCTTTTGTTCCTGTAACATTTTGTATTGGGGAGCAGCCACGGCTGCATAATCCTCTATAAATTCCCTATTGTAATTCATGATTCCCATGAATTTATGTAAGTCTGCTATAGTCAGTGGCTTTTCCATTTGTAAAATGCCTTGTACACGTATAGGGCAAGGAGGCCTTCCTGTTGGTTTTATAATAGTACCTTCTTGTGACATAAACTGAATTTTTTCACTTTTAACCTTAAACCCTGCTTGCTGTAGAGTATGAAAAACTCTCTTAAGAAGCCGTACATGCTCCTCTACTGTTAATGACTGAATTAAAATATCATAAGTGTAATGTATTACTGAATCATCCTTTTCCAAATGTTATAGAATGGATCCTACTGTCTGATGAAAAATAACTGGACTATTTTGAAACCCTTGTGGTAACCTTGTCATGACATATTGCTGTTTTTTAAATGTAAAGGCAAATCTTGGCCAATCTTTTTTTCTGAGTGGTACTGCAAAAAAGCCATTTGCTAAATCTATTACTGTAAACCACTTACTCTGTGGCTTAATATGTGCAGCCAACTCTGGGACTCCTGGAATCAAATGTGCTCTAGAAGTAGTATATTGATTAACCTTCCATAAATCAATAACAAGACGATAACTACCATCTTTTTTCCTAACTGGCCAGATTGGTGAATTTGTAGGACTGTTGCCCTTTTGTATAATCCTTTCTTTTTCCCATTCTGCAATACATTTTTCCATATATTCTTCTGCTTCCCTAGGAATAGGATGTTGTTTTTGAAAAGGTGGTATATAGTCCTGATCACTTCCTACTCCTACTGGGCTTTCTAGTTTCCCACAATCACTGGGACCCTTGGACCACAGATTTGGGAATTGCTGTTCTAAATGTTTCCATACATCCTCACTAAAATATCTCTTTAGGCAATGCCCATCTTTTGGACATTCCAATCTACAGTTGTAGTGTTCAACACTAGGAGTCTGAGTAAAACTTATTTTGTGGCCATCCTGACACACAGGCACAGAGAGAGATATATGTGTGTAGTTACTGAAACTTGGTTTCAATGCACCAGTAACACTCCATCCATACTAGGTTACTACATCTATTTCTCTCTCAGACATTTCGGACACCTAATAGTCTGCCCATATGTACCCACTCCCCATTACTGGCACCAAATCCCTTATGACACTGATTTGAAACTCATGTCTATCTTAGTCATGCTAAACAAAGCCAGTTACTAAATTGCTGCTAACCACAGAGCTCCCTCTGTCTATCCTCATGACCATGCTAATTACCTCAACATTTTGAATTCTATGCCTAATAATTCCAATATACCAGTCTTGGGTGATTTTAACTACCCATAGCATAACTGGAAGCCTTACACAACAATAAATACATCAAATGATTCCTCAGGTTTATCAGTACTGACCACCTAAATCAAATAGTCTAAGTTCCCACTGGAGGTGACAATATAGTTAACCTCATTCTAACAAATATTGCCTCTGCTGAACCCTTACTAATACCATTCCCTCCTAGATCAAATCTGACCACAAATCTGTTATCTACACCCACAGACAAGCATCATGCTGTCCAGTTACTCTACCATATTTTGAGATTACTCCAAAGACAAACTAATATCTCTGTCTGGGGACCTATAGAAATTCAGAACTAGACACTAAGACCACTAAATGAATCTTTGTTTTTTAAGCTCAACTTAACTAATATAAAGAGAACTCCATCCCCATCCAACTTAAGGTGAAAGTCAAAACTAAACCCTTGTGGTGAAAATTATCCAATAATCAAACCCTATAATAAGAGGGAAAAAAACCTACTTGCTTCATATAAAAAACTCCCCAACTCCTACAGTAAAGAACTCAAGTATGCCATTAGGGCAACTAAAGCAGGATACGAAGTAAAAGTAGTTACCTTTTCAAAGGATAACCATAAGGCCTTTAGAACTAAATTAAAGGTATTAGAAGTAATATCCAACACTGCACTGACCACCAGTTGAATGACCTTACTACTTATTCCCAAAACAATTCCATAACCAATGTCTTAACTGGCAAGTTCAGTTCCAGTTTCACTCCTCCCCACTCACCCCCCCCAAGTTCCTCTCCTTGGATAACTAAATAACCCTTCCCATAAAATCACTATAGATCAGATCCTGGAAGCTCAGGCCAAAACCAAAAACAGTACCTCCATGGACTCAGATGATTTGCCACATTGTCTCCTTGGTAGTACAAAGTCCAGCCTTTTGAAACCCCTCCCAAACATTTTCAACTTTAGCCCCCTCAAGGGGCATTTCCTTTATCTCTGGAGAATGGTCATTGTTGTGTCACTGCACAAGGGCAATTCTGTTACAGACCATGGCAACTATTATGCTATTAGCCTGTCCAGCAACATCTGTAAACTCACAGAATGTATCTGGTTAATCACATAAACAACAATATTTGTTACCTACAAAACCTTGACCCTAATCCATTCAGCTTTAAGAAATGTATATAGTGTCTCTATATTGACAAATTCACTCATCTAAACATAAACACATAAACCTTTATGTCCGCTGTTAGGCTGTAATTGGTTCTCCAACCAAAGGTATGTTATAACAGCTGGTGGTACCTTCTCTTTGAAAAGGCATGTCACTAGTGGTTTCCTGATGGGTTGTGTCTTGGGTTCCTTTGCCTTTGGTGCCTACTTCTCATATTGGAAAGCATATGACAAAGATCAGTGGCTATAGATCTTTGGCAATGACTGTGTTGCATTTTTCCATGGGTACACTTACGCTCCAAGAGGAGCTTGACAGAACCAACACTAGTGTACTGACCATGATCTTAATCTTAATAACAAAACCTCTAGTGTAGTTGTCTGTAGAAAACACTTTCATTCTGCTGATTCTCAGATAAAAGGACCCTGCTTAAGAATGAATCAGTCACTAGAGATGTAAGTACCTTGAATGGTAACTGATTATTCTTTGACCATTACAGTTGTTGTAGTTAGGAAATCCTTCTGCCTTGCCCAGTTATTCACCAAATATATACCCTCCATGGCAAAGCAAATCATCGTTTTCCTCTATTTTTCTCTCATTAGGCCAATGACAGAATGATACCTTTCAACCTCCCTGTGCAAGAAATCTGAACAAAGCCAGAAATAATGGGAGTAAAGGCTCACAAATAGGGGCAGGTTTTGAAAATTGCTCCTATAAACTTAGAAAATTTCTATTATGACATGTATTGAATTATTATTTATGTTTTGAAGAATTTAAAGTCTTAAACTCAGATAACTGTAACTGTTTAGTATTATTTAGTGAATTCAAACATCAGTAATATGCCAGAAAATTACAAATTTTATGAAGAACAGACCAAAAATATGAGGCAAAATTTTGAACATTCTGTGAAAATCTGGACAGTTGAGAGGTGTGGACAGAATACAATATACCATTTGGAATGTACTTCTCCAAGTTTATTGCCTCGCTAGAAAGACTGCAGCATTTTCAGTCTAAAAATCTCTAAGGGCTAAGTTCCCTTAACTACTCAGTCTAAAAAAGTCCCTCTTGCTTTTCTTTCTATTGACAGGTATGTGGGCATCTCTTTCTTACCTTCCAGGTTATGAAATACCCTGTCCTAAAAGATTTCCTCCACCCCAGACATACTGATAATACTAAAAGCACTTGATCTAAAGGTCTCAACCTTCATACAACATTAGCAGGACTTCTTGAAGAAATAGGTTGCTCACCAGAAAATACTCTACCAATGGACAAAGCCATCCTTCTACGTTAAATGATGTAGCATATTGACCTTCTTCAAGTTTTGCCTTGACAGTGACTACAGACCCTCACATTTACTCCTGATGTAATTAATATGTTTCTAAGTACAGTGGTATATCCCTCACTAAACTCTCTGTGTTGAATAACTAAGCTCTCTGTGGTTCCCTATGGCACATACCTAGTAAGAACCTTAAAACCTACTGTGACGCCTGTGCCCTGGCCAAGCAATCAAGGAGTCTCAATCCTCACCACTAACACCAGAGAGGGCATCTCATATATGAGGAAAGGATAACAAATACACACAGTAAAGTGCAATTTCCCTTAAGAACACACATAGATCACAGTCAGTCCTTGGCTGCACGCTCCCTTGCTCCCCAGATCCCCAATAAGACTCCCCACTGGCACAGCTATAGGGTCCAGATCTCAGTCTAGCTGGGCAAGCTAAAATCTCCAGCACCCTCTCTGTCCAACCAGCACTTCATGTCCCTGCCCAAGTACCTGACACACACACACACACACACACACACACACACACACACACACACACACACACACACACACACACACACACACACACACACACACACACACACACCTTGAGATAAGAGTTTACATAACCACACAGACACTTCTGGGGAAGGCTGGCACAGGTTCTCCAGCTGTGCTCCTTTTACCCAGATTATACGGTAGTACCCTACCACCACCCTGCTAATAATTATCAGCAACTCAAAGGCCCTTAAAAGGGTGTCCAATTTTTACTGTGCAATATTATTATCCAACTGGTAAGTGTGACTAGTGAGTCAAAGCTTATTTGGAGTGACTTGGACAATAAACTCCATAAATATGCAATGTACTCTAGAGCTTAAATTATCTCTACACAAACCAGCCACAGTTAAAAGGTTTTAAAATATTTAATAATAAATAATTAAAACCACAAGACAATACTTTCTACTACACAGTCAGTGCTAGTCAAGAATTCAGAGATCACACAGAAATGCTTAAAATAATTCAGTGTGGTACAGTTCTGACATTACAGAAAAACACTTAGTCTAATCTTTCTAGTTTCTAGCTATTCCTACAAGAAAACACATGTCTAAAATAGCAGATGTAATTATTGTACTTATGTTTGCACAGATATAGTTTTTAAACATCCAGATACAACCAAGAATTTTTATATTAAGGTCGGTGCAACATGCAATACTATGCATGTGGTATATCTTGCTATATGTACATTATGTAATAAATATTATGTAGGTAAAACTGATCGCTCATTAAAAGAAAGAATTAGAGAGCACCTATATAATATTAAGAAAAAGAACCTTATTAATGCACTTGCTAAACATGTAGTGAATACAAATGAATTACATACTTTTAAATTTTTAGTTTTAGATAGGACATATGATAATGTGAGACGTGGGGATATTAGGTCTAGAACGGAAGAGTTGGAGGCTACTTGGATAGTCAGACTTAGGGCGAATCATGGTCATGGTCTTAATGACCACGTCCCTATAAGACCTATATTAGATAAGAGACCTTTATGCAAGTGATATGTACTATGTTTTTATATCTGTATTTTTAACTATGGTATTCATATATTTTAAATGTGCTGTTACTTTAAATTTGAATTGCTTTTTGATCACATGATGTTTTGAATGGGTATATATAGGTGGTTTATGTCAGCAAATGTTAAACACCTGATGAAGCTGTATGTGAAAGCACTAGTGTCATTAAAGCTGAGCTCAAAGACTATCTTCTCTGCCTTTTATTCTTTGGAACTACATACCTTCTGGAATTAGTGACTGTTTACACTGGAGCTATACCTTTGCTGCTTGGATTTTCATTTGGATTGTATTTTTTCAGCAGAGGTAAAAGCTGTTTGTTTGGTGACTTTGTTGTTTTTACATGTCTAAAATAACTTACTTAAACAGAGCAAGGCAGAGTGCAGTGAGCCGGATGATCAAGACAAAAATGCTCGATGCCCCCCCAGGCTCTCCCTGCCCAAACCGCTACCACAGCTCTGTCAAACACCACACCATCCCCTACACCCAACTGGTGTTCCCAGGCTGACAGACTAACTGCATTTACATTCTTAACATAGGTTCATAGGTTCATAGATTAGTACTAACTAAGCTGCCCGCCTTTTTTTTTTTTTAAGCTTAGCCCCTTGAGACTCAAACCTTGCACCTTGTGTTTGTAAGGCAAACACCTTGACCATTAGGCCACCCTCCCATCTCCCTTCTGCTACCCTGCAGCTGGTCAGGAAACTGAGAAATAAAAATACATTTGCATGTTTAAATCTAGCAATTTAACTCTTGGTAAAAACAATGGAAAGGATTTCTTCATCTAGACTTTTCGGCACCACTGTCTACTTCAAAGGGTCACCACATGCTTTACTCTGGTCAGTAGAGTGCACCGCTGTCGCATTTACTTCCCATTCCACATATAACAGCATCTCCCTACATCCAAGACAACAAGCCCGTAGCTCCACATTGACACTCACAAATGATAGAACTATCTGCACAATTTCATCTGGCTAGACTGGCAGCCTTCATGCCTTTAATAAAATCTTATTCAACTCACCTATATATTTTAAAACCCCCAGAAATTATTGCCTGATTGCCTTATCAAATGCATCTTTGAAAGATGACTTGCAGAATATTTTGAAAAGAGCTGAGATTATGAGAACTAGCCTGTCTCTTTAAAACCCAGAATGTGAAGGATATATTTGCTAAGGGAACAAGGTCTAGAGTCTCCTATTTCAAAACCTGGGGGAGATCATACCATCTACTGACATTCATGAGACAGACTTAAAACTGTCAAGGTCCAAGTGTCTTTATTCGATCAGGGAAATAATGAAATTGCTGCACATCCCATAATTGGATCCATATCAGATAACCTGCCATGATACACAGTAACCTCAGAGGCAGGCCAAGGATGAATGAGAAAAAGTATTTGAAGAAATTCACCAGTGCACCATCAAAGTCATGAGCCCTACTCCAAGGAAATTTGACAATAACAGTAGAAACTTCTGGATGTCGGACTTTCTCAAAGTTCTGTTTTCTTTTGGGGTTGGTTTTGAAAGAGCCAAACAACCTTGAAATGCAGTAAGGTAACTAGTGGATGACATGTAAAAGGGCTAGCAGTGAAGGTAGGCAAAATAGTCCTTCATGATCTCTTTAATATTTGCTTGTAAGGTAGGCGTACTTCTATGTGAATAGCACAGAGCTCAGATTCTCATCATCTCTTTCATTTTTAAATAAAAATACTAGTGTTCAGCTCAGTTTATAGTACTGTGGTGGTGGTGCTGCGGTAGCGTTGTTGCTTCACAGTAAGACGTTGTCCTGTTCAATTCTCAGCTAGATCATCGTCTGTGTGGAGACATGCATGAATGGGCATATCTTCATTGAAGGCGTCAGGGTCGGCAACTCGGCACATAAAAATCTACTGCCAATCATTAGTGGACCGGAGTTCCACTATGGTGACCCCTAACTGGGAAAAGCCAAAAGACACAAGTGTTCAGCTCAGTTTATACCCATTAACTCAGTAGAAATAGGAAGAACAATATAGGATGTAATGGCCTTCTCACTTACTAGATTCGACAGCAGTGTCTGGAAAGTTTTATATTTTTCACTCAAGGCATGGTCTAAATATATGCAAAACTTGTGGTGCAACAGATGTATTGGATGATTACACAAACTTTAGATTTAAAGGAGGACCATGAAATTGTGCTGCATATGGTTTTACAACAGTGTAATGCTACGTATAATGCTACATACTGTGCCAAAATCTACTTCCAAGCCCTGAAGCATAATTTGATCAATAAACTCATCCTCCAGACCAGTTATTTCCATTCTGTTTGAAAAACTGAATAGCTGAGCCAATGGCAACCCCACAACAAGAACTGGACAGTTCAAATGTAATAAGCATTGACGTAGCTGCTGACCAGTTCTAGAAATTAAAAAAAAAACAGTAAATATTTGAAATTCCAATATTGTTTAAATTAAGAGTAAAGAGAGAGCTCCTGAAAGGGTAGTAGTTAACAAGATTTCCATAAATGTGATTAAGAATTAATGACACAGAATAGCAATGTTTGGACTTTGGTGAGAGACAAGCATCATCTGGTACTGGCATGGCTTTATGTATTTGTTAATATCACATGCTTGGTTAATTCAAGGGTGTCTTGATGTGCAAGCACTGCAAGTGAGGACAAAGATTGCCTTATCAAATGTATCTTTGATATCGGCCCTTTATCCTGCATGTATACTGCCTTTATTAGCACGCTTATTTCTAGCGTCTGCTTAGGCAGATGTTGCTTGAATTACCTTTTAGCGCATTTTTGTTTCAGCGTCCTACCTTAATATCAACCTGTACAAGCCTATTCTCCTGCCTATTGAGCGATTATTAACATAGGCGTATTTGCTTAGGCAGATGCTATTTGAAACGCCTTATTTAGCGTATTTAGTTTAAGCGTCTTACCCCTATTACCGTCCCATTATTCTGCATGTGTACTGCCTTTATTAGCATGCTTAGTTCTAGCATCTTACCCTAATATCAGCCTTTTATCCTGCTTGTGTACTGCTACCTAATTTTAAGCACAATATAGGGTAAAATACATCCCCCCTCTTGAGTTCTTACTCATGTACCTGGGTGCCCTGCTTTTGCTGGTTACCTGTAAGGCTCCTTTTGTGTAGCTTTACCTATTGGCTTACAGCCTGTGCCAACCACTTGGTATGTTAAACTAATTGTCCTATGTGCAGCTTTCTGATTACTTAGGCCACGTTAGGCCTACCACCATGGGAGAAGCAGCCTATCTCCAAGTAGCTGTTACCTTGCTCATGTACTGAACTGTTTATTTTACCTAGCATATGTTATGTTATATGTTACTGTATTATATATTTGTACTATATTTTTCTAGAAGTCTGTTTTTACTGCACAGCTATTGTTTTGCTGCCTTAACCATTACCTTATTCTTATGATGTTATCTTTCTTATTCCTCCTAGCGCTCTACCTCCTATTCTGAACTAACAGACCTGACTGGTCTTTAAGGACACCTACCATCCTTTACAGCCATTCCAAAGCTTGGCTAAAGGTTATTCTGCCCTGTGATCTGTTATTTCAGATTTGTTCCTATCAGACTAGAAAGTATGTCACACCCTAATCATATATCTCTATGTGTACATGCCTAACTTTACAGGGTGGTAAACTGTTTCTGTGCATTTCTATCCTGTATCTTGCAGTGATAGTACTTAAGCCACTGAGTTCAGAGTACCAGCAGCCATACCCCTCTCTGTCTGTGTTTCCTACTGCCTTTTTCCCTTACCCCCTAGACGCATTATCTGTCACTCCCCTTCACTGCTACCTATTTTTCTGTTACCTTGTCCCAATCTGTCATTTGCCCACTAGGTCATGCTCCTAGGTAGCCTCAGGCTACGACCTCTTCACCCCACTTATTCTTATCCTCTTCCCTGGATCTTGTCCCAGACTGCTCCCCAGACTAGCTGCTCTACCTCCTGCTTTGTGTTGCTGCTCTTATTCATTTCCTTCTACACCCTATAGCTCCATAATTTCTTTTCTATCTTCCCTCTCTCCTCTATCCATCTCTACCTCCAACCTGCTCTTCCAAACTCTACTTGCCCCTGCCCATCTTCACTGCACCTAGAGCCTGCAACATCTCTGATTGTCTCTGCTACCTATTACTCTACCTGCTGTATCCCGCTCTGTTCGCCCTGCGGGCTCACTCCACTCCCCTACCCTACCCCCTATTCCCACCCACCCCCCAGTGCTGTTAAACTTAAACATAACAGGCCACACACACTTAACTAATCTTCCTATCACCTTAGACTTCTAATTAAGAACTCCTCCCTTAACTAATTTATCTCCTTAATCAACCCCACCCTTTTTTACTAAGGTACAATTATCCCTCTGTACTACCAGAACACACCATATTTAATTACTTTATCTTACGTTTTACATTACCTGACAAAACCTTACTTTCTATAATGACCTTCTTACATAACTCTAACCTTAAAAATTATCTATTTATAACTTCTTCATTACTATTCCTAACTTTACCCTACACCCTAACCCTCTATGAGCACTTCTCTCTACTAAATAATAAACATCCCCACCAACAAACTATACCAAACTCACATCTCAGCTCCCTCTCCCATAGCAATATAACCTCCATATCAGTTTACTTACTCCCAAAGTTTCATAGATCTTCTCATATTACCTACTTCCCCAGCAAGTTAAGCTCTCCCAAGTACTTTAAAAACATAACGACTGTACTAAAACATCCTATTCATCTTCTATTAGATGGAGATATTCATCCTAATCCTGGCCCTAATCAACAAATTTATAATAACCAACAAAACATCAATAATGCACAAACACAAGCATCTAATAGAATTTCTACCTCCATACAATTGGGTAACTCTCTCAAAATAGCTCAACTTAACATCCGTAGCATTAACAACAAACTCAGTCAATTACATGCTCTTCTACAAGTTCATGCATTTGATATCCTTTGTCTTACAGAAACTTGGTTAAAACCCTCTATTCAAGACCTAGAAATAACCCCACCTGGTTACAACATCCTCAGATGTGACCGTACTTCCATAAAGGGTGGTGGTGTAGCTATCTTGTATAAATCAGAACTTCTAGTTTCCTCCTATAATGCACCTCTACCTCCAAATAGTAATGCCGAAACCCTTACTATTAAACTACAACTTAATAAATCTAAATCTATTTTTATAATCTGTACCTATATCCCGCCTAGAAATAACACTAATACTCTTGAAAACATTCTTAGTAGCCTTTCCACCCTACTACCTCAAGAAACAATCATACTAGGTGACTTTAATATTGACTGGACTACCTGTAGCTCCCCTGATCCTAACACCCACATTAATCTTTATGGTTTCACCCAACTAATAAACACCCCCACAAGAATACACAAACCTAGTAATAAAGAAACCACTCTTGACTGGATCCTTGTAAACAGTCATCCTAAAACCTATATACCAGTAACACTGCCTGATAACATTAGCGACCATGCTTTAACCTATATAATAAAACAAAAGGCTCATTATCCTACCAATAACAGCTTTACAACCTTCCATACAAAAAAACACTTCCAAGCAGATAGCTTTCAAAATGAACTAAAAGCCTGTAACTGGTCACCTCTGAAGCACCTCAAACTAGATGAAGCTGTTTCTTACTTTAATACTAAATTCCTACAAATCCTGGATCTCCATGCCCCACTTAAATCTTCCAGAGTCAGGACCAAAGCAGCTCCATGGCTCACACAACAAACCAAGGAAAAAATGTTCCTACGAAACCAAATATGGGCCAAATGGAGAGCCACTAAGAGCTCTGCAGACCATCTATTCTTTAAACAGCTAAGAAATGCAACCAAAAAGGACATTATCTTAGACAAAAAAATTATTATCTCCACCTTCAACAATCTCATTCAAAAAATCCACAAAAGTTCTGGTCAGGCATCAAAAAACTTCTCCAACCAGGACATTCCAAAACTCCAGCCCCAACTTCAATTCCTCATGATAATCCTTTGCAAATAGCGGATGCATTCAATAATTACTTCACTGAAATTATTCAGAATCTTGCAAAGACACTTCCTCCCAGTCCTCCCAACCCTTTACAAAACATAAACAATTCAGTGCCCTCCTTCCACATACAACCTGTATCAACATCCTTTATCTGCAAACTCCTTCAAAAACTTAAGCCTTGTACCCCATCTGCTGACCGCCTACCAGCTGAATATCTTCAAATAGCTTCCAAAGTCATAGCTTATCCAAATCCATCCTTATAAACCGTACCATCACAGAAAGTAGCATACCATCGATATGGAAAGTCTCCCACATTATCCCTTTACATAAAGGAGGCAACTCCACTGATATCTCCAATTTCCATCCAATTGCATTACTCTCCCCACTTGCCAAAATAATGGAAAAATATATTCATCATCAACTACTTCAACACCTGCTCAACAACAATTTACTTGCCAACTGCCAGCACGGCTTTAGGCCCTTTCATAGTACAACCACTGCCCTGCTAACTTTTGCCGACTGTATAAACAAAAATCGAAATAATAATTCTCTGTCTTTCACATTATTTATTGACCTATCAAAAGCCTTTGATATGGTTAACCACGACTTACTAATCAGTGTGCTAAAAGCACAATGTCTTGACCCTCAAGCAATACTTTGGTTTACATCCTATCTAAAAAACAGACAGCAAGCAATGCTTTGGGATAATAATCTATCAACACCCTCCCCGTAAACATTGGAGTCCCTCAAGGCTCTATATTAAGCCCTCTTTTATTTTCCATTTTTATTAACGACCTCAATACTGTTTTTCCTCAAGCCACCTGTATTCAATATGCCGATGATTCGACTCTAATATGTTCTTCTAATTCATCTATCTCTCTTCAAACTCTTACCCAAACAGTATTTAACACTGTTGAAAATTGGTTTACTGACCACTGCCTCCTCCTTAACCCCAAAAAAACAAAATTGTTACTTTTTGCTCCCACCCAAAAGTCGCCATCTATCCATTTTACAATTACCTCTAACAACAGTACCATTGTTTCCCCTCATACTACTACACGTCTCTTGGGCATTACCATAGATAATAATCTCAGCTATGACAATCATATCAACCAAACTATACTGATGGTCAATAATAAACTTGGCTCCTTGTATAGAATTAAACCTTACCT
Source organism: Protopterus annectens (assembly GCF_019279795.1). NCBI lineage: Eukaryota > Metazoa > Chordata > Ceratodontiformes > Protopteridae > Protopterus > Protopterus annectens. The sequence continues at coordinate 1,229,392,809 of NC_056726.1, read as the reverse complement.
CACACCTCTAGCTAGAACCACCATTGCCCAGACCCACCTCACTTCTACCCTATTCTATGCTTCTGCTATATAAACCAATCTATCAAAATCGAATCTAAGTAAGCTCGAAACTAGCTATAACAATATAGCAAGATTTGCCACTGGCACCCCTTTTAGAACCCACCACTGTCACAACCTTAAACAACTTGGGTGGTTTGAACTACAAAACCAGCTGGTACACAATCAACTACTGATCACACAAAAAATCCTTAATCACCCAAATAATACTCCAATCCTCTCTAACCTTATCTCCCCATACAAAAATCTTGCAACACTTCGTTCAGCTAACAAGTTACTAATCGCCAATATCAAATCTAATAACAAAGCTGGAGACTCCCTTTTTACCAACGTTGTGGGAAAAATATGGAACAAGCTTCCGATGTCACTCACATCTCTCTCATCTACATCTCTCTACAAAAAATACCTCAAAGAAGTTATGAAAAATCATTGGCTCTGTCCCTGCTCTAAACCTGACTGAACCTCACTTTTCTTATTACTATCTCTTCTTGCCTTATACCCTCCTTATGGGCTCTGTCCCCTCTCTTCCTTCAATCCTAGAAGCTAACCATAGTCCAGCCCTCATTTGTATCATTTGTTCTCTACCTTCATCTCATGTTCCCCTACTTTGACATACAAATGGCAACACGAGAACCTCAAAGTGTACCTGACCTCCTTAAATCTAAAAACCCATGCAAAGACTCTAAACTACTTTTCCTCTTCTTAGACAAACTTTTCATTTAATTGTAACCTATACACTATTAAATTCTCTTATGTAGTAGAACTTTAGAAACTTTTAAGTATTATATATAGTAATTTTGCTATGATTTGAGCTTCTCTACATATGAAAGCTATTAATGCAAGTACTGCATTTTTATTTTGTAATTTTCTATTTTTTGTAATTTTATTTTGTAATTTCTATTTTGTAATTTGATTATGTTTGGAGCTTATCTCCCTGGGCTTCTACTGAAAGTGGACATGTATCCAGCTAGACTAGCCCAGTCAACAAATGTAAATTAAATAAATAAAATAAAATAAAAGATAAATGAGGGCAGAGATAAATGAGGAATCAGTTGTTTTTTAGTCCCATCCAATGTTTCAGGTAATCACAGATATAAACTCATTACAGAACTGAAAGCAAAATAAAAGAGGTTGTCAAAGTGGAGCCCTATCTGAATGAATTGATCTGACAATGTCTACATTATATTGATTTATTAAGCTGTCATACATGACTTACAGCTTGATGGGAATATAAAGATGTGCAACAGAGGTCAGAGAGCTACCCACATACGTTATCCGTTATCCCAGCTTATGTACAGTGTTACTGTTTTTGAGTAGTATAGTTCAGACATCAAGGGCTTTCATTCCAGCTTTTGTGTGTTGTTGCTTAATTTGGTTGTTTACTCAGATTCTTATCCTTAGCAGCCATGGGTTTTCAGCTAGATACTTCACTGATATGATGGCAACTGGCCCCCAGATTATCACCATGTATGCAAAAGTGACATGAAGGTTTCTGATGTCTGGTTTGACAGCCCCAACCAGTCACAACAAATGCATTCATGTCACTGCTACAGGATTTACCAGGGGTGATATTTTATGATGGAAGTTGAACTGTCATAATCTTTTTTCAGTAGCCAAATGGGTAGGATATAGGATCATTACTTTCCTACTTTTCTGTGTTATTTCCCTGAGCTACTTGATTGTTGCTATGGTCATAAATTTCTTTATTTCAGGACTTAGTACTCCTGTAGAATCTGTGCTGCTATGGACAAGGGTAGTGTCACTTTAGAGCAGAACCAAGAGAGAGTGCTGTTTCTATCATGGTTATCTGTTTAGAGGATGGCACAGATTTACAGTCAGAAAACCTGATAGTTTAGATACAGTTATTGGGAAGAGATAGTCCTTCAACTTCATTCACTGGGTGAAGAATATCAAAAAATATTTTCATCTGAAGCTCCAAAGGTTTTGATAATTTGATATTGGAAGCTGATCACTGTTCTGTCTGGAAATTTCAGCATAAGTTTTAGTCCATTTCATAGTTTTCAAACTATTTGCTAAAGAATCAGGGGAAAAGCGAAAAATAATGTGGGACAAAGAACAAAACCAAGGACAATTTTAATATGAATAACCCAGATCTGGGCAGAACATTTACATGTTACCTCATCCTTAAGGGACAATCATGCTAAACCAGGGTGAATTTGTGATTTCTCATCCATTTGTCCAGATTACTTTTCAACAGAGTAAGAGAAGTAATTTACTTTATGTGGAGACAAAGACTGTTCCAAAGAAGTGATATTCTCTATGATACATATCTCTCATTCCAACATGTTCTATTTATGCTGCAGAAGATGTGGAGAGGAAGACTGTTCCAAAGAAGTGGTATTCTCTATGATACATATCTCTCATTCCAACATGTTCTATTTATGCTGTAGAAGATGTGGAGAGGAAGACTGTTCCAAAGAAGTGGTATTCTCTATGATACATATCTCTCATTCCAACATGTTTTATTTATGCTGTAGAAGATGTGGAGAGGAAGACTGTTCCAAAGAAGTGGTATTCTCTATGATACATATCTCTCATTCCAACATGTTCTATTTATGCTGTAGAAGAGAGTAAGATCTCTTAAGTGTGTGTTGATGCCACCAATGGACTTGCAAATATGGAGTAGATCTCAGATGATAGGGTCTATTAGGGTTCTGTATGAGAGGCAGAGATTGCTCCCAGTTGCCTGTATAATACCAAAAAGAGGGACAAGGCTTTGAGATGGTCAATGGTTTAGACTCTTGATTTTCTTGGTGAGAGAGTGCTGTGGTCATTCAGGTTGTGTTCAGTGTTTGGAAATATGCATACCAAACTGATATTCTAATCAGCAATTGGCCCAATATGTACTGTATACAGTGAAGTGATCACATTCCTGGACTGAGACACCATTCACTTACTAATAAGCTTCACAATGATAAATGGTTTTCATACAACTGTGGATATATTGTTATTGGAGGGCAGTTTTTTTGTCTATATAGGTTTCCAGGTTCCTAACTACCAGACTGATTTTAAGCGATGTTTTGTCAGTGTGATAGTTACAGGGGATGTCATGCATTCTAAAGAAGACTATTATACATTTTTTTGACATTTAGATTTAGTCCATGGTTATGGTATCAGCTATTTGTTTGGGAAAGTCCTCTTAGCAGGTTTTGGTGTCCCTGAGGGTTTATGATGGCACCAAGTTTCCAGTCACATGCAAATGTTTTCAGCTATAAATCTTAACATTAGCTTTGACCACTGAGAAGTAAATACCAAGCACTGAACATTGGGATATAGCTCTAGTGACAGGTCTTTAGTGGAGGTAGAGCACCCTACCCTAATTTCGTGATTTATATTTGTGAGCTAATTTGCTGCCCAATGAGCTACATAGGAATTAACATTTAACTGGAAGAGTTTATCAACAATGCCTGACTGTAGGATAGTGCTGAATGCCTTTAGAAGGTCTAGTTATATGGAGTGTACCAGTTTTCTTTAATTCATTGATACAGTAACCTTTTCAAAGAGGTTGACCATGTTAAGCAGGCAGGATCTGTCATTGATAAAACTGAACTAGTATGGTGAAGAATTTGTAGATTATTTATACCTTTAGTTATTATTTCCAAAATGATTCTCCCCATAGCTGGACAGATGAGGTTGGCGAGGATTATAGGCCTATAATTCCCGAGGTCTGTTGTTTGTGCTGGGGGTGACTGTTGTTGTCCTTCATTCATCTGGCATAAAGCTTACTTAGAAGCTGATATTGGATAGTATTTGTAGGGAGAGTGACAGATCCTCCTTCAGGTTGTCCAGTAGGCAGCCTTGAATGGTATTTGGCTCCAAAGAAGCAGTGTTCTTGACTTTGGAAAGTGCTTAGAGGACTTGCCTTTCAGAGATTGAAAGGAGGGGGGTAGATATGAGTACATGATCTTGGAATGTAGGGAGAGAAGGAGGGTGAAGTTAGAGCAAAATGTATCTGCTATAAGACTTGTTATGTCCTCAGGGTCTAAGTATCTGATATTGTTTACTATTAGCTCTCTGCAGTGCCAGGCATTATTCCTGAGGTTTCTAATCTAAACAAGTGATCTTGTTTACTGTTAGTTCTCTGCGGTACTGGCCATTATTCCTGAGGATTCTAATCTAAGCATGTGATATTCTTTACTATTAGCTATCTGCAGTGCTCGACATTATTCCTGAGGTTTCTAATCTAAACATGTGATATTGTTTACTGTTATCTATCTGCAGAGCTGAACATTACTCCTGAGATTTCTACTCTAAGCATGTGATATTGCTTATTATACAATTCTTCCTCTAAAACGTGCACGCTGATTGGCCAGCCCAACCAGTGTGCCCGTTGTAAATCCCTCAATATACTAACGGAAAAAGGTCCGATCGCCCGGACTTTTTCCGTTAAAAAAAAAACAGCAGATCTCGCTTTTTTAAGTCTCGCTATGTTAAACTCCTTTAACATAGACACAATGTGTAAAAACAACGGGCTTTTTACCTGTCTCGCTATATTAAATGGGTTTAACATAGCGAGACAGCTTTAAAATAAGTAACGGAGATCTCCGTTGCTTATTTTAAAGCTGCCTCACTATGTTAAACCCATTTAACATAGCAAAACAGTAAAAAGCAACGGAGATCTTGCGTTCTCCATTGCTTTGCCCACAACTCTGATGTACTGCGAGGCATGCGCAGTACATCAGAACATGAATACCAGACAGCTGAAAGGGCAGCAAAGAGGCATTATATAATGCCATTATTTAAGAAAAGTAATTATTTCTTTCTTAAATAATGTCATTAATATAATAGCAATAACCCACTTCTGGGTGTGGGTAATGCGGGATTTAACCACGGTTGTCTTTGTTTGGTCCCGAGGGTGACACGCCAACCGTGGTTAAATCCAGCATTACCCACATCCAGGCGTGGGTTATTGCTATACTATTAGCACTTTGTAGTGCCAGATATTATTCCTGAGATTTCTAATCTAAGCATATTGTTTAAAAATACCTCTCAGGAGTGCAGGGCATTACTCCTGAGGTTTCTAATATATGCATGTGATATTGTTTACTATTAGCTCTCTGCAGTGCCAGGCATTATTCCTGAGGTTTCTAATCTAAACAAGTGATCTTGTTTACTGTTAGTTCTCTGCGGTACTGGCCATTATTCCTGAGGATTCTAATCTAAGCATGTGATATTCTTTACTATTAGCTATCTGCAGTGCTCGACATTATTCCTGAGGTTTCTAATCTAAACATGTGATATTGTTTACTGTTATCTATCTGCAGAGCTGAACATTACTCCTGAGATTTCTACTCTAAGCATGTGATATTGCTTATTATACAATTCTTCCTCTAAAACGTGCGCTGATTGGCCAGCCCAACCAGTGTGCCCGTTATAAATCCTCAATATACTAACGGAAAAGGTCCGATCGCCCGACTTTTTCCGTTAGTAAAACACTGTCTCGCTATGTTAAAAGAGTTTAACATAAAAAAAAAACAACGCAGATCTCCGTTGCTTTTTTTAAAAGTCTCGCTATGTTAAACTCCTTTAACATAGCGACACAGTGTAAAAACAACGGGCTTTTTAAACCTGTCTCGCTATATTAAATGGGTTTAACATAGCGAGACAGCTTTAAAATAAGTAACGGAGATCTCCATTGCTTATTTTAAAGCTGCCTCACTATGTTAAACCCATTTAACATAGCAAAAACAGTAAAAGCAACGGAGATCTTGCGTTCTCCATTGCTTTTGCCCACAACTCTGATGTACCGTGAGGCACGCGCAGTACATCAGAACTGCCCCGGAATACCAGACAGCTGCGGAAGGGCAGCAAAGAGGCATTATATAATGCCATTATTTAAGAAAAGTAATTATTTCTTTTCTTAAATAATGTCATTGTATAATAGCAATAACCCACTTCTGGGTGTGGGTAATGCGGGATTTAACCACGGTTGTCTTTGTTTGGTCCCGAGGGTGACACGCCAACCGTGGTTAAATCCAGCATTACCCACATCCAGGCGTGGGTTATTGCTATACTATTAGCACTTTGTAGTGCCAGATATTATTCCTGAGATTTCTAATCTAAGCATATTGTTTAAAAATACCTCTCAGGAGTGCAGGGCATTACTCCTGAGGTTTCTAATATATGCATGTGATATTGTTTACTATTAGCTCTCTGCAGTGCCAGACACTATTCCTGAGATTTCTAATCTATGCATGTGATACTGTTTACTATAAGCTTTCAGCAGTGCTGGACATTATTCCTCGGTTTCTCATCTAAGCATGTGATATTGTTTACTGTTAGCACTCTGCAGTGCCGAACATTAATCCTGAGGATTCTAATCTAAACACGTGATACTGTTTACTATTACCTCTCAGGAGTGCTGGACATTATTCCTGAGGTTTCTAATCTATGCATGTGATATTGTTTACTGTTAGCTCTCTGCAGTGCCAGACATTATTCCTGAGGTTTCTCATCTAAGCACGTGATATTTTTATTATTAGATCTCTGCAGTGCAGGACATTATTCCTGAGTTTTTAATCTAAGCACGTGATATTGTTTACTGCTAGCTCTCTGCAGTGCTGGACATTACTCCTGAGGTTTCTAATCTAAGCATGTGTTATTGTTTACTGTTGGTGGTCAGCAGTGCTGGACATTAGTGCTGAGGTTTCTAATCTAAGCATGTGATATTCTTTACTATTAGCTGTCTGCAGTGCTGGACATTATTCCTGAGGTTTCTAATCTATGCATGTGATACTATTGACTATTAGCTGTCTGCAGTGCCGGACATTATTCCTGAGGTTTCTAATCTATGCATGTGATACTGTTGACTATTAGCTGTCTGCAGTGCTGGACATTATTCTTGAGGTTTCTAATGTAAGTGTGTGATATTGTTTACAGATAATGTTCTGCAGTGCTGGACATTATTCCTGAGGCCTCTAATATAAGCATGTGACATTTACTAATAGCTCTCTGCAGAGCCAGACTTTATTCCTGGGTTTCTAATCTAAGCATGTGATATTGTTTAGTGTTAGCTCTCTGCAGTGTGGACATTATTCCTGAGGTTTAAATCTAAGCATGTGAAATTGATTGCTATTAGCACTTTGTAGTGCCGGACATTATTCATGAGGTTTCTAATCTAAGCATATGATATTGTTTACTGTTAGCTCTCTGCAGTGCTGGACATTACTCCTGAGCTTTCTAATCTAAGCATGTGATATTGTTTACTGTTAGCTCTCTACAGTGCTGGACATTACTCCTGAGGTTTCTAATCTAAGCATGTGTTATTGTTTACTGTTGGTGGTCAGCAGTGCTGGACATTATTGCTGAGGTTTCTAATCTAAGCATGTGATATTCTTTACTATTTGCTCTCTGCAGTGCCGGACATTATTCCTGAGGTTTCTAATCTAAGCAGGTGATATTGTTTACTGTTAGTGCTCTGCAGTGGTGGACATTATTCCTGAGGTTTCTAATCTAAGCAGGTGATATTGTTTACTGTTAGTGCTCTGCAGTGGTGGACATTATTCCTGAGGTTTCTAATCTAAGCATGGGAAATTCTTTATTATTTGCTCTCTGCAGTGCAAGACATTATTCCTGAGGTTTCTAATCTAAGCATATGATATTGTTTACTGTTAGCTCTCTGCAGTACTGGACATTATTCCTGAGGTTTCTAATCTAATGATGTGATATTGTTTACTATTAGCTCTCTGCAGTGCTAGACATTATTGCTGAGGTTTCTAATCTAAGCATATGATATTGTTTACTGTTAGTGCTCTGCAGTGCTGGATATTATTCATGAGGTTTCTAATCTAAGCATGGCAAAGTCTTTACTATTTGCTCTCTGCAGTGCTGGACATTATTGCTGAGGTTTCTAAACTATGCATGTGATATTGTTTACTATAATCTCTCTGCAGTGCCAGACACTGTTCCTGAGGTTTCTAATCTATGCATGTGATACTGTTTAGTATTAGCTGACTGCGGTGCTGGACATTACTCCTGAGGTTTCTAATCTAAGCATGTGATATTGTTTAGTGTTAGCTCTCTGAAGAGTGGACATTATTCCTGAGGTTTAAATCTAAGCATGTGAACTTGTTTGCTATTAGCACTTTGCAGTGCCGGACATTATTCCTGAGGTTTCTAATCTAAGCATGTGATAATGTTTACTATAAGTCTGCTGCATTCTTGTGTCTTTCGGCTTTTCCTGAGGTTTAAATCTAGCATGTGAAATTGTCCGCTAATGATTGGCAGTTGATTTTAGTGCCGGACATTAGCCCTGATGCACAACCTTCAACAAAGCATGTGATGCCCATTCATGCATGACTCCAGTGGTGGGCATTAGCTGAAGTTTCTAATCTAAGCATGTGATACTGTTTACTGTGAGCTCTCTGAAGTGCTACCACATTATACCTGAGGCCTATAATCTAAGCAATATTACATGCTTAGATTAGAAACCCAGGAATAAGTCTGCTGCAGTGCCGGACATTATTCCTGGGTTTCTTATCTAAGTATGTGATATTGTTTACTACTAGCTCTCTGCAGTGTGGACATTATTCCTGAGGTTTAAATCTAGCATGTGAAATTGTTTGCTATTAGCACTTTGTAGTGCCGGACATTATTCCTGAGGTTTCTAATCTAAGCATGTGATATTCCTTACTATTAACTCTTTTCAGTGCTGGGCATTATGCCTGAAGTTTCTAATCTAAGCATGTGATATTGTTTACTGTTAGCTCTCTGAAGTGCTAGACATTATACCTGAGGCCTATAATCTAAGCATGTGATATTGTTTACTGTTAGTGCTCTGCAGTACTGGGCATTATTGCTGAGGTTTCTAATCTAAGCATGTGATATTCTTTACTATTTGCTCTCTGCAGTGCCGACATTATTCCTGAGGTTTCTAATCTAAGCATGTGATATTGTTTACTGTTAGCTCTCTACAGTGCTTGATATTACTCTTGAGGTTTCTAATCTAAGCATGTGATATTGTTTACTGTTAGCTCTCTGCAGTGCCGGACATTATTCCTGAGGTTTCTAATCTAAGCATGTGATATTGTTTACTATTAGCTCTCTGCAGTGCTGGACATTATTCCTGAGGTTTCTAATCTAGCACATTATATTGTTTACCATCATCACTCTGCAGTGCCAGATATTATTTCTGAGGTTTTTAGTCTAAGCATGTGATATTGTTTAATGTTAGCTCTATGCAGTGATGGACATTATTGCTGAGGTTTCTAATCATAGCATGTGATATTGTTTATTGTTAATGCTCAGCAGTTCTCAACATTATTCCTGAGGTTTCTAATCTAAGCACATTATATTGTTTACTGTTAGCGCTCTGCAGTGCTGGACATTATTCCTGAGGATTCTAATCTAAGCACATGATATTTACTATCAGCGTTCTGCAGTGCTGGAAATTTTTCCTGAGGTTTCTAATCTAACCACGTGATATTCTTTACTATTAGCTCTCTGCAGTGCTGGACATTACTCCTGAGGTTTCTAGTCTAAGCATGTGATATTGTTTACTGTTAGGACTCTGCAGTGCCTGACATTATTCCGGAGGTTTCTAATCTAAGCACGTGATATTGTTTACTATTAGCTCTCTGCAGTGTTGGACATTATTCCTTAAGTTTCTTATCTAACCTTGTGATACTGTTTATTATTAGCTGCCTGCATTGCTGGACATTATTCCTGAGGTTTCTAATCTAAGCATGTTATATTGTTTACTGTTAGCACTCTGCAGTGCCGAACATTAATCCTAAGGATTCTAATCTAAGCACGTGATATTGTTTACTATTAGCTCTCTGCAGTGTTGGACATTATTCCTTAAGTTTCTTATCTAAGCTTGTGATTATTGTTTATTATTAGCTGCCTGCATTGCTGGACATTATTCCTGAGGTTTCTAATTTAAGCATGTGATATTGTTTGCTATCAGTGCTCTGCAGTGCTGGACATTATACCTGAGGTTTCTAATCTAAGCACATGATATGGTATACTATTACCACTCTGCGGTGTTGGATTTTATATCTGAAGTTTCTAGTCTAAACATGTGATATTGTTTACTATTACCTCTCTGCAGTGTTGGACATTATTCTTGAGTTTTCTAATCTAACCACGAGATATTGTTTACTGTTAGCTCTCTGCAGTGCTGGACATTATTCCTGAGGTTTCTGATTTAAGCATGTGATATTGTTTACTGTTAGTTGTTGTGGCTCCCATATCGGAAGTTCTCAGCAGTGCTTGACATTATGCCTGAGGTTTCTAATGTAATCACATGATATTTTTTACTATTAGCTCTCTGCAGTGCTGGACATTATTCCTGAGGCTTCTAATCTGCACATGTGATATTGTTTACTGTTAGTGTTCTGCAGTGACTGACATTATTTCTGGGTTTTTAATTTAAACATGTGATATTGTGTGCTATTAGCTCTGTGCATTGCCAGACATTATTCCTGAGGTTTCCAATCTAAGCATGTGATATTGGTTGCTATTAGTGTTCTGCAGTGCTGGGCATTTTTCCTGAGGTTTCTAATCTAAGCATGTGATCTTGTTTACTCTTAGCTGTCTGCAGTGCTGGACATTATTACTGAGGTTTCTAGTCTAAGCATGTAATTTTGTTTACCTTTAGCTCTCTGCAGTGCTTGAAATTATTCCTGAGGTTTCTAATCTAAGCATGTGATATTGTTTATTATTAGTGCTCTACAGTGCCAGACATTATTCAGGCGGTATCTAATCTAAGCATGTGATATTCTATACTATTAGCTGTCGGCAGTACTGAACGTTATTGCTGAGGTTTCTAATCTAAGCATGTGATGTTCTTTACTATTAACTCTCTTCAGTGCTGGACATTATTCCTGAGGATTCTAATCTAAGCACGTGATATTGTTTACTATTAGCACTCTGCCATGCCCAACATTATTTCTGAGGTTTCTAATTTAAGCATGTGATTTTGTTTACTACCAGTGCTCTGCAGTGCTAGACATTATTCCTGAGTTTTCCAATCTAAGCACAAAATATTGTTTACTATTAGCTCTCTGCAGTGCTGGACATTATTCCTGAGGTTTTTAATCTAAGCACGCAATATTTTTTACTATTAGATCTCTGCAGTGCTGAACATTATTCCTGAGGATTCTAATCTAAGCACGTGATATTGTTTACTATTAGCACTCTGCCATGCCCAACATTATTTCTGAGGTTTCTAATTTAAGCATGTGATTTTGTTTACTACCAGTGCTCTGCAGTGCTAGACATTATTCCTGAGTTTTCCAATCTAAGCACAAAATATTGTTTACTATTAGCTCTCTGCAGTGCTGAACATTATTCCTGAGGTTTTTAATCTAAGCACGTGATATTTTTTACTATTAGATCTCTGCAGTGCTGGACATTATTCCTGAGGTTTCTAATTTAAGCATGTGATATTGTTTACTGTTTTCTGTCTGCACTGTTGGACATTATTCCTGAGGTTTCTAATCTAAGCACATTATATTTTTTACTATTAGCTCTCTACAGTGCTGGACATTATTCCTGAGGTTTCTAACCTAAGCACGTGATATTCTTTGTAATTATCACTCTGCAGTGCTAGACATTATTCCTGAGGTTTCAAATCCAAATGTGTAATATTGTGTGTTATTAGATCTCTGCAGTGCCAGACATTATTTCTGAGGATTCTAATCTAAGCATTTGACATAGTTTATTATTAGCTGTCGGCAGTGCTGGACATTATTCCTGAGGTTTCTAATCTAAGCATGTGCTATTGTTTACTGTTAGCTCTCTGCAGTGCCAGACATTATTCCTGAGGTATCTAATCACGTGATATTGTTTACTATTAGCTCTCTGCAGTGCTAGACATTATTCTGGAGGTTTCTAATCTAAGCATGTGATCTTGTTTACTATTAGCTCTCTGCATTCCTCTCAACCTGGAAACATGAAAAATCTGGACAAGGCCCATGAAAAATTGGTACAAACCTGTACGTGATTAACATAACATTTGCCTACATATTTATGTAACCCCACCCACTCCAATAGAATTGTGGGATACCCAGCTTTCAAACGCAAACTGAAGACCCGAAAACCAAAATATAGCACCAGAGTCCCCCTGCAGCCATTCCTATGTCCCATTACCTGGTTATTTCACCCCATTTACCTTAAACAGTAATGTGCATACTGCTTTACTTCTACAATGATTATTTGGGTTTTATATTTACATTTTATAGCATAATGCACAAACACTAATAGACCTCTACTAAACAAAGCAATACTGTCACAATGAAAATAGACTTAGCATTAAAACTTCTCTGCCCTTGAATCTTACATTCATTGAAACAGGATTGAAACCCACACCACATCCAAAGAAAATGCATCTGGCCAGTGGTGGATAAAGATTACCTTTGGGCTGTTTTCAAATCATAGGCCCCTTGCACACAAAACAAGAAACATACATGTGTTCTTTGATACACCTTCCTGACTTCATTAAATTATATTTCTTGTATAATATAACATACATGCTAGACTTAGAGCGCATTTTAAATTTATTGTTTGAACATTTTTCAGTAGGCAATGAAACAAAATGCATGAAACAATAATGCAAAACTGCCCAATTCCGAACATTTCCATCATAACACACACACACACACACACACACACACACACACACACACACACACACACACATATATCTGTAAAATAGAATGACAGTACTGTAAGCCATGGGCATCTTGCACAGCTTCTCAAACTTATTTTCAGTTTCAGTTTTTTGCTTGACTTACTCTGATTTGTGTTATCAGACCAACTCAATAGCTGTAAATGCACAACAAAATAATTTAGACAAAAACTGCATGTTTTCAGACTTCCAATTTTTAGCCTAAGACTAAGTACTGACAGACCCTCTCCCCTCTCCTACATTCATCCTGAACCATCAAAACTATCATTGTAATACAGGTATAATTTTTATCATAGAGGTTGATTTAAGTTCTTTTGAATTCTTTGTTACTGACCTTTTGTAATTTCTTTTTCTTTGCAAAATTTTATTCAATTAAAGCAGAATATGGATTCCTTAAATGAGTATGCAATTAATGATTTGCTAATGCACAAGTATCTTGTACAGTGTAATAAATGTTATGCATATGTAAAGGTAACAGGTGATAACACTGGTGATCTTTGTTCCTCGTGTCAAAAGTTGAATGATTTGCTTACCATTGTTAGAAGCAAATCTCGACTTGATGATGATTGCACATGTGCAATTGTCATGGCTTGGAGAACTGTTGTATCATATATTAATGATTGGACTAATGAACTAAATAATGTTAGGCATAGAACAAATAGAACATATTTACAAAATGATGCATCTATTTTCTGCAAAGAACATTCAACCCCTATGAAACATGATGATGCCCCTGAGAACTATGGAATTGTGGATACAAGTACTCAGCAATCGGAGGATCTGGTTTGTTTAGAAGGAAACAAAAAAAGAAAGAAAGGAAGAAGTTCTCAACAAATAAGAAAGAAGAAAAAGAAACTGACTAATGACTTTAAAGGAAAGAGAATATGTAGTAAAAAGGATTCTGCTTTGTTATGTAACACACTGGTGATGGAATGAAGATATCTGTCTATCAGAAAACCCTCAGTCGACAGAAAAAGGCATCACCTTTCCAGTGGAAAAGGTAGAAAAAAGAGGCAAGGGTCAGGTGAAAAGGAAGAAATCAAAACTGAACGTGGAAGGATTGAAGAACAGTATTGTAAGAAAAAGGAAGAGAAAGACAGATGTTAACTACATGGCTCAAACTGTGGATTTACAATGCCAGCTGGATGAGAATTTAATATGCAATGAAAACAGTGGTACTAATAAAACTAATAGTGATGAAGTTCTATCCTTTGTAACAATTGATAGAGCAGAAATGATTGCATTAGAAGCTAAAGATTCTTCAGAGATGGTCAGCAAAGATATTCTTGCAATTGGAGATTCAGTTATTAGAGGAACTGATACTTATATTTGCAGAGATGATAATGAACATTGAGTAGTGTTATGCTTGCCAGGTGCAAAAATAGAAGATGTGAAACAATCCTTGGAATGCCTTAATGTAAGGAAGTATGGATCTGTTTTTATTCATTTTGGTACAAATGATGTCACCAACAAAGATTTGCTGACTGTTAGTTGAGAACTGACAGCCCTCCTAGATAGTATAGCTTGTACTGGTGTTAGGACATATTTTTCACAAATCACCTATAGAAAGGATAGTCAGGTCACTGTGAATGAAAGATTTTTTTGGATAAACACCTACATGGAAAAAATGTCCTGTTTTTAAAAATGGAAATGTGTAGAGCATCCAAGCCTTCTTTTGGGCACACATGTGTTCAGACAGGATGATGTGCATTTGTCTAGATGAGGGAAGCGGATTTCTGCAGCAGATATTTTGCAATATTTGACATACACTAGGCAAGATTTTTGCCAGGTTAAAAATGTAACAGTTCACAGACAGCAACATTTAATGCATCTCTGATGGTTGTTAATGCTAGGAACATTAATGATAACGTTTTTTTATTAGAAAATTTGCTACATTCCCACAAGATTGATGTTGTTATAGTTTGTGAAAAATGGTTAAAGAACAATGACTGGAAACCAGTTCTTTCAGGGTATAAATGTTTTTACTGTAACAGATATTCTAACAAAAAATCAGGTGGAGGTGTTATGATAGGGATTAAAGATAGCTATGAGACTTGTGATTATTACATGTTCAATGATAACACCAATACTATAGACTGCGTATCTGTGACAATAAAGACAACCCTGGAACATATAACAATTGTTGTAGTGTACAGACCACCAAAGTCAAGAGCAGATGACCTAGGGGAATTCCTACATTTCTTACATGAAACACAGGAGGGAAGAATAATATTAGCTGAGGGCTTAAATTTACCAGAAACAGACTGGAATACTATTGATTCAACAATGTTAGTAAATAAATTATTCAAGAACAACAAATGCTTCGGATTGTATAAAAACCTAGTAGGGGATGGAATATACTAGATATTGTTTGTGTTCCCAAAGTAATTACTGCAACTTCAATTCAAGTTTTACCACCATTGATGTGCAGTGATCATGGGGTTAATTTGTTGCTAGATAATTATGTCAAACTGAAATCTAAGCCAATACACAGAAGGTTAATTACAGATTATAGGGAAGCAAAACAGTTACTATATAAAACTAACTGGAGTGAGGTATTCAGTGGAAAAACTGTAGACGGAATGTGGAAAGTTTTGAAAGAGAAATTGTTTGAGTGCAAAAAGTCAAACAAATGTTTAACATTAGGATCTAGGCACGCAACATCAGGGGGGTATATTTCCATAAGAACTAGATACCTGATTAAGGTGAAAGACAAAAAATATAAGAAATGGAAGACAGGCCATACTACAACTTTGAAAACTGAAATAAATGAGCTGAACAAACAGATTAAGCATAGTGTTAGACAAGATCAAGAAAAATTTGAAGAAAATTTATATAAAATTTATATATATCACGAAAAATTTGAAGAAAATTTATATAAAATTGATATATGGAAATGATTCCAAAGACATGCATCTGGAGCATTTCTCCCCGGGCCTCTGCTGAAAACAGGCTCTGTGGAACCTAGTCGGACTTTCCCGGTCAACAAATGATAAATAAAAAAAAATTAAAAAAAAAAAATAAAGATATTGAGCATAATATGAAACCTTTTTATAGATACATAAGATGTGGATATATTTACAAAATCTTGTGCAAAACAGTTTGGCTACTCAAAAGGGGTGGTAAGTTGTCCTAGTGACATCCAGGTAACCCCAGATACTGGAATCAAATTAGATTATATTGAAAAAGAACTGTGCAAAGTGGATCCAAACAAAGCACAGGGAGGAGATGGAATAAGTAACAATGACCTGAGAACACTTCAGCAAAAACTTATACTACCATTATATCTATTATTCATTAGGTTATACAAAAATGAGGAGATTCCTGAAGATTGGAGACATACACTTATTAAACCTGTCTTTAAGGGAAAGGGGAGAAGGACAAACCCAGAATCATATAGACCCTTAAGTCTACTTTCTTGTTGTGGAAAAATAATGGAGAAGGTAATACTGGATAAGTTATTGTCAGAACTGGATAGGTTGGGACTTGAAACCATATATCAGCATGCATATGTTGAAAATAGATCTATTATACCACATGTAACATGATGTTCTATAATAATAACAGCTATGAATGAAAAATCGTGCTGTGATGTGATTTATATAGATTTAACTTCAGCATTTGATAGGGTCATGCATAAAACACTGATCAATAAATTAGTACAACTAGGTACTGATGTACTGTTGATAAGATGGATAGCTGCATGGCTTTCAAATAGGACATGGCAAGTATCACACACCAACTGCACAGGTGAAATCCTTGGTTACAGTCGAGGTGTCCCACAGGGCTCTGTACTAGGCTCTTACTTGTTTAGATTGTATTTTTCAGACCTTACTTTTTAATCTGAGGTGTTCTACAGTCTATCTGCTGACAACCTGAAAATTGGGTAAACTGATTACAAGTGTTACAGATAAGGCATGCCTGCAAAATAATTTGACTAAATTGACCATTTGGGCACAGGAGAATAATATGTTGACAAATACATCAAAAACTAAGCATATGAGATTTGTGAGACATAAACTGAAAGGTGAATATTTAATACAGCACACAGTGATTGTAACTGTAGACTCATTTAAGGACCTGGGTATATGGCTAGATTCAGCTATGAGTTTTTCTAATCATATCAACCAATTGGCTAATGATATTTATAGAACTATAGGCTGTATGAAAAGATTTATAAAGTCTAGGAAATCAAACATAATGAAGTCATTGTTTGTTAGTTACATTAGACCCAAACTTGAGTATGGAATAACAATATGGAAACCCTATAGGAAAACAAGCATGAATAAACTGGAAAGAGTACAGCAGAAATATACTAAGGACATCCATGGATGTGAAAATCAAAGTTATTATGAAAGACTAAAATATCTGAGCTTGTACAGTGTATCTTACAGATATTTAAGAGGAGATCTTATTTAGGTATATAGGGTATTTAGGGACAACTACCTCTGGGAATGTTTGGGGTTATCAAATGGACTAGAGAATCGTCAGATAACCTATGTAGAAGATTCTATAGGAATGAGAAGTGTATTAATTGTTTCTCTGACAGAGTAGCCGATGCTTGGAACAGACTACCTAATTACATTAAAGCAAGTACTAGTTTAGATATTTTTAAGACCAGCCTGGACATTTATTATGGGAACAAGTGTTTTGGCATATTGGCAAACTAGAAGGGCTTTAATGGCCGTGCTTGAAACATTTGTATGTATGTATGTATGTAATAATAGGGGAATACAGAATTCGGTTCTTACTTCTCACCATAGCTCTCAACGTCTTAGCACAAAAAAAAAAAAAAAAAAAAAAACTGGACAAAGCCAATAATGGGGGAATACAGTCACAAAAACAGAGACAAATTTCAAATACTGATCTTATAAACTTAGAAAATTGCTAGAATAAAAGGTTTTGCGTTACTATTTCTTTTCTGAAGAATATGAAATCTGAAATTCAAATGCCTGTCATTATTTAGTGAATTCAATCCTTCACTGATCTGCCACAAATATCCCTAAAACCACAGATTATATGCGGAACAGAACAAAAATATGAGGCATAATAACAGCCGTATCCAAAGCCAAAAACACAGCTTCAATGGGACCGGACGGGGTCCCAGGCTGTGTCTTACAAGAGCTCCAAAATGAACTAACCCCTCACCTAAACACACTGTTCAAACTCAGCCTCTCTCTACAGGCTACGTACCCATAGAGTGGCGCACAGCAACAGTCATCCCACTCCACAAAAGTGGAGCCACAATGGACCCAGGAAACTATCGCCCTATAAGCCTGACTAGCCTGGTCTGCAAGGCTATGGAACACATAATCATGGAACTCATTAACAGAGACATTGGGAACTTCCAAACCTTGGACTCTACCCAGTTTGGCTTTGTTAAGGGTAGATCATGCTTCCTAAACCTGGTGGACTTCTTTGAGATGGTTACCAAGGTATTAGATGAGGGAAAGGAGGTCCACACAGCCTACCTAGACCTCGCAAATGCTTTAGACACCATTCCCCATTCTAGTATTATAGACAAGCTCACCAGCTTGAACATAAACCCCTACGTCATGAGATGGGTTGCCAACTGGCTCATGGATAGAACCCACATGGTGAGAGTTGCAGGCTCTATGTCCGACTCTAAACCGGTTACAAGTGGTGTCCCCCAGGGCTCAGTCCTAGGACCCCTCCTGTTTGGTATATACTTCTCAGAGGTACAGGCAAGCATAGGAGGACTATGGCTGACCAAGTTTGCAGATGACTGCAAACTAGGGGCCATAATTGATTCTCCAGCTGATACAGACACCCTTCAGATGGGTCTCACTGAGACAGATACCTGGTGTCAAAATCATGGCCTCAAGCTAAATGCCAAAAAGTGCATAGCCATCCTCTTTGGAAAAAACAAAATACCCACGAACTACCACATAGGTGGTAGTCCTCTAAATACAGAAAATGTAATAAGGGATCTAGGGACACAAGTAGATAGTAATCTTTCCTTTGATAATCATATTGCCAAGGTGGTTAGAAAATCCTTCTATGTGGCCCACCTAATCACAAAAGGGTTCGCATCTAGAACAAAAGAGGTTATTGTGCCTCTCTACTCATCACTCATTAGACCCATCATAGAATACAACACCCCATTTGGGATATACCTTACAAGGCACCTGCAACAGCTGGAAAGGCCACAAACATACCTCACCAAGAGGATTACTGGCCTCAAACAGAAGCCCTATGCAGCCCGACTCAAGAAACGCCAGCTGTACTCAGTTGCATACCGGTTACTCAGAGGTGATCTCTGCCTGACATACAAGGCCATGTCCAACCCAGAATTGATGGACATGCTCCAACTAAAAAAAAAAAAGCAAATCCCAGAGAGCCACACGCTCTAGAGATTTAAACCTCACCACAACGATAAATAGGACATGCTGGAGGGATAGATTCCTATCCCAGAGACTCCCCATGCTTTGGAACAGGATTCCAATATACATCAGGCAGAGCCCCTCACTAACACTCTTCAAGAGAAGCCTTGATGGGTGGATGGGAAACAGAAAATTTACCCCAGGGATCACTGCACTGGCTCTGCTGGACAGTGGTGGAGGGAACTAATGGCTCTGCTGGACAGTGTTGTAGGGAACTGATGGCTCTGCTGGACAGAGGCACAGGGAACTAATCTAAGGGGGTGGCAAAAGCCAACACATTCTGGCTAGGCTTATAAATGCCCTTGGGCAGATAGCCTAGTACTTACCTATGAACCTATAATTGTGGATGTTGGGGAGGTACTTTAGGCTCTTGTTACCTGTACCCAAGGTACAGAGTTTGAGTCTGAGTACCTCTAGCCACCAGGCATATTCATCTGGGGCATTACGCTCGCGCACACACACACACATACACACACACACACACACACACACACACACACACACACACACACACACACACACACACACACACACACACAGAATGGAAAACTCAGTTAATAATCTACAGCATTACTTAAATCACACACACTCATTAAACTCCATTCTCTACACAGCAGCAACTAAGAAAGGAGAGCACATAATCTGCAGCAGCATTACTTAACTCACTCCAGCAGCTAAGAATGGAAACCTCTGTTAATAATCTAAACTCTGGTCTCCACACAGCAGGAGCTAAGAAGAGAAAGCACATAATCTGCAGCATTACTTAACTCACACATAATCATTAAACTCTGTTCTGCACACAGCAGCAGCTAAGAAAGGAAAGCACATCATCTGCAGCAGCATTACTTAACTCACTCCAGCAGCTAAGAATGGAAAACTCCATTAATAATCTAAACTTTGTTCTCCACTTAGCAGGAGTTAAGAATGGAAAGCACATAATCTGCAGCATTACTTAAATCACACACACTTATTAAACTATGTTCTCCACACAGCAGCTAAGAAAGGAAAGCACATAATCTACAGCATTACTTAACTCACACACACTCAAAGCTAAGTAAGGAACTTAATTCTCATTATTAAACTCCATTCTTGCTAAAACTCTGCAGCATTTATCATTCCACACAGCAGCTAAAAACAGAAAGCACATAACTACAAAGAAACAGAAAGCACATAACTCTAGACAGCAGCTAAAAACACAAAGCTAAGTAAGGAACTTAATTCTCATCACTAAACTCCGTTCTCACTAAAACTCTGCAGCATTTATCATTCTAAATCCACACGCAGCAGCTAAAAACGGAAAGGAAAGTACAAAACTCTATACACAGCAGCTAAGTAAGGAACTTAACTCTGCAGCATTTCTCATCATTACCTCTGCAACTATCTGTCCATTCTAGCCTTTCCTTGCTGCTCGCTCTAAGTTCTGTTCCCTTATTCCTGCAACTTAAACAGGAGTTCCATTCCCTTGTGGCTGGCCAGAAATGAACTCACATTATTGTTTGAGCTCAATTCTGACAGGCTGGCAGGCTGTTTCACTGAGCTGACATCATCGCACAGATGATGAAGTCAGCTCAGAAAGCCAGAAAAAGAAAATTCAAATAAAACAGCTAGGAAATTCAGAAATTAAGGGGTGCCACCACTCAGGAATTGTAGTACCCCATTATCTGGACCCCAAAACTCAGTAAAAAATGAGTAATTTGATATGGTTGGGAGGTTTGGTTCTCTGCAGTGCTGGACGTTATTGCTGAGGTTTCTAAGACAGTTAAAGAAGGATTTATGGCTGTCTTTTACCTGAGAGCCTATATTTACCTGATATTTAGCTTTGGTTGATTTGATCAAGGACCAGAGTTTATTGTTAAGTTTAGCGAGAGCATTTTTGACATCTTTAGAATTGCATTTATTATTGTGCAATGAGTTTATTTTTTATAATAAAGCCAGTTTATAAGTGAGTTCCACCATATGGATCTATTGTTAAATTTCAGATGACCAAGAGTCCACAAAGAACCAAGCTGGACAAAGAACCAAAATAAACAAAATAAAACCAGCAGGACCACCACAGGTAATATCATCAAGTTTAATAAAATATAAGCACTTTTGCATTCTAAAATGAATGCCTCATCAGATCTAAAACACAGTACAAAAAGCAGGCTTATATACATAAGTAATCACATAATAAAGCCAATAAAGCAATTAACAAATCAATTTACGTCCCTCTAATGCAGGTTTTAAAGAGACAGAACCATTCTACCCTGGATACATGTCAGCTTGCAGCTTGAGAATCCATTGTAACTCAACACGTTCAGTGCGCTTCACAATGTCACCTCCCCTGCTATCAGCAGCTATGTTTTGTAATATTTTAAAAGTAAATGTATGGCCTGAGTGTTCTAAAACATGCCTAGCCAAAGCATTCTTAATTTCTCCTTTTCTAATATCATATAAATGTCTCCTAACCCTATCCTTCAACTTTTTATTAGTTTTTCCTACATAGAAACTTGTGCAAAAGTTGCAGGTGCTAAGTAGAAAGCATTCTCAGTACAACAATCATAGTACTATATGTGTAAAGACAAAGTTTAACTTGGGGTGCTTAAAAATATGTTCCTTAGAAATAAAGTCACATATACAACAACTATGGCAGGCATAACTGCCAGCCCTCATGTGTGGTATATCAGCCTTTTGCTTCATCCTGTGAGGCCCTCTGCATATCTGTCTCTTCAAATTCAAAGCATTTCTATAAAAGAACCTTGGGTCTTCACCTACATAGCATACGTTTTTCTCATCCACAGTTAAAAATATCCAATTTCTATGTATGATATCACAGATTGGATGCATTAGTTTCAGACCAAATCTTAACCTAGTAGTTTGCTGATGATCTTTCTAATAACTAGCTTGAAAATTCTGTGTTAAAAAGGGTTTATAAATGCTTTTTCTACCATCATGTACTAGTTTTTTTATTTTTATCTGGCATAGTTTTATCATAGCCCCTGTGTAAAAAATTGTCAGTCATGTCTTCCAAGGTGGATTCAAATCTGACATCTGAGGCGCATAATCTAGAGGCTCTCATAAACTGTCCTTTTACTATGTTAGTGTAGCTGTGTCTGGGGTACATGCTGCCTCTAGTTAACAAATTATTCTTCCAACATTTCTTGCAATAAAGGCAGCTCTCTAATGCACCAATAATATTTCCAAATGCACATCCAAGAAATCAATGGCCATATTTGAACACAACATAGTAAAAACTAAATGCCAGTGGTGTTTTCAGGTGTTCAACAAATAATTCCAAGTCTGACCTGGAGCCCTCCCATATTATAAACATGTCGTCAACAAAATGATGGTAAAAAGCTAAATAGTGAACTCATTAGTGCAAAAGACTTTCTCATCTTCCCATCTACTTAGGACCAAGTTAGCATATGGATTTGCACAAGGGGTGCCCATGGCAACTTCCCTATTGCTGTAAATAGACATCATCTGCACACATAAAAACATTATTCTTTAATACCAAGTCCAATAGAAGGGATATGATATTTATATTAGCCTTACTATATTCAATCTTATGTGTTAGCACATGCCTTATAGCTTCTATGACAAAATCATTAGGTATAGATGGAAAAAGACTTTTTATATCTAATGTTACTAACAACGAGCCCATAATATTGCCATTTTGAGATATAAAGCCATTTAAGTCCTTCAAAAATTTTCTAGTATCTTTCAAAATATATGGAAACTTAGAGACTATTGTTCTTAACTTCTTTTCTATATAGATGGAATATGGTTATGGCACCCAACCTTTGCCTGCAACAATGGGGTACAAAGGTTATTAGCATCTTTATGTATCTTTGGTAGTCCTTTTATCACTGGAATTACTGGTTTCATAATAACCAATGCAAAATATAAAGATTCATCAAGACTTCTATTCATTAACATCTGATAAAGTACATTATGCACATATTAAATAATATTTCATAGTTTCCTAACAGATAGTTTTTCATATGTGTTTTCTTCCCCTAACATTGTTAATATCCATTGGTGATAATCACTATAGTTCATGATAACAATAGAACCCCCTTGTCTGCTGGCATAATGTAAATATCACAATTTTCTTTTAAAGACAATAAAGCCCATTGCTCAGCCTTACTTGGATTATAAAAAACATTTTCTGTGGTGAGAATAGGTGAGAACATATATCATCCTCACAAGCTTTCACAAAGATACTTACCTGCAAAGGCAAAGGTGGTATAAAAGTACTTGGTCTTCTTATATCAACATTTTGTACAGTAGAACAATTTCCAAACATAAGTCTGAGCACTATATTACGTGCAAAAATTTTCAAGTCCAAAAGTACTTCACTTACTTTGGAGGACACAGTTGTACGACATAAAAAAATAAGAAGGAAACCAATGCCCTATACAAAAACAGTTTACAATGTGCTGACTTTTGTGATTTTAAATTTGCTATTCTTGACATTGTTCACATTGAAGCTAGGGGCGGAGATTGGTAAAATGTTCTTAGTAAAAAAGAACTACTATGGCAATTAAGGCTAGCTGTAAACTTCTTTCCGGGTTTAAATGACCATTTAACTATCCTGACAATATTAAGAGAAAAAGCAGGACAGGTTTAAACATTTGTATAAAAAGTTTACATACATACACACACACACATATATATCAACTAGTTTTTTAAGATACATATTTAGTAATGAATAGGATGGCTGAATTTCTTACTGTTATGAACAAACTGTTGAATACAAATGTATTGCAACAATGTATTAGCTATGTGTTTTTAAACTGTTTTTAATGAGCTTATACTTAATATTCATGAGCTGTGTTGCATATCATGAATTAGGGACATTCTTGTTAAATCATTGGTGGGAGAATGAACCAATCATTATTGAGTTTATATTAATTAAACAATATTCTTTTGGTTTTTAATTGTTCTGAGGAAGTCAACTGGCATTGACGGAAGCGCTTAACTATTTGTAATAAAATTATTACTGAGAACTCACAACATTTAATGCTCTTCTTTGGTTTTATAACCTTCGGTCTAGCCCCAAACAATTCATAAGTTCTAGCGATCTTATCACAAGTGACATCAATAGCTGGAGCTATGTTATTGCTTTCAGAGTCTTTGTCCAGTTTGGATCTTTGTGGACTCTTTTGCCTTTGCATATAAGTACCTTTGTTAAAGCATGTGTGGATGATATATGTTCTCACCTATTCTCACCACATAAAAAGTGTTTTTATAATCTAAGTAAGGCTGAGCAATGGGCTTTATTGTCTTTAAAAGAAAATTGTGATATTTGCATTATGCCGGAGGACAAGGGGGTTCTATTGTTATCATGAACTATAGTGATTATCACCAACGGATGTTAACAATGTTAGGGGAAGAAAACACATATGAAAAATATATATTATGAAACTATGAGATATTATTAAACATGTGCATGATGTACTTTATGAGATGTTAAGTATTTAGCTTTTTACCATCATTTTTTATTAATGAAGTGTTTATAATATAGGTGGGCCCCAGGTCAGACTTGAAATTATTTGCTGAATACCTAAATAACACCACTGGCTTTTTAGTTTTTACTATGTTGTGTTCAAATATGGCCATTGATTTCTTGGATGTGCATTTGGATATTGATATTAATGGGGCATTAGATAGCTGCCTTTATCGTAAGAAATGCTGGAAGAATAATTTAACTAGAGACAGCATGCACCTCAGACACATTTACACTAACATAGTAAATAGGGCAGTTTATGAGAGCCTCTAGATTATGTACCTCAGATGTCAGATTTGAATCCACCTTGGAAGACATGACTGGCAATCTTTTTACACAGGGGCTATGATAAAACTATGCTAGATAAAAATAAACAACTAGTACATGATGGTAGAAAAAGTGTTTATAAGCCCTTTTTAACACAATTTTCAAGCTAGTTATCAGAAAGATCATCAGCAAACTACTAGGTTGAGATTTGGTCTGAAATACACTAATGATGTACATTCTATCTGTGATATACGTAGAAATTGGAAATTTTTAACTGTGGATGAGATAAACCTTATCCTAAGTAAGTGAAGCCCCTAGGTTCTTTTATAGAAATGCTTTGAATTTGAAGAGACACTATGTGGAGGGCCTCACATGATGAAACAAAAGGCTGATATACCACACATGAGGGTTGGAACTTATGCCTTCTGTAGTTGTTGTATATGTGAATTTATTTCTATGGAACATATTTTAGGCACCCCAAGTTAAACTTTGTTTTACGCCTTATAAGTACTATGACGTTTGTACAGAGAATGTTGCCTACCTAGCTATGTGCAACTCCTGCATAAATTTCTATCTAGGAAAAACTAATAAAAACTTGAAGGCTAGGGTTAGGAGACATTTAAATGATATTGGAAAGGGTGAAATTAAGAATGCTTTGGCTAGGCATGGTTTAGAACACTCAAGCCATACATTTACTTTTAAAATATTACAAAAAATAGATGCTGATAGCAGGGGAGGTGACATAATGAAAAACACTGAACATGCTGAGTTACAATGGATTCTCAAGCTGCAACCTGACAGGTATCCAGGGTTGAAAGTTTCCGTCCCCTTAAAACCTGCATTAGAGGGACATAAATTGATTTGTTAATTGTTTTGTTGGCATTATGTGATTACTTATGTATATAAGAAAAAAAGCCAGCAATAATGGATGGTGAACAGTCCCAAAATTTATTGGAACCAAAACATCAGAAAATCCATACCGGTTTCGGCTTCACATAGCCTTCTTCAGTGGATAACCAACACTCACAAGATTCTCACTACCCAGTGTATATATCTCTGGATAAATGACATCAGAACCAATGAAAACTCATAGTTAATTAGTGATTACATTCGGTCATTAAGACCAGGTGGAAACAGAGCTCCAAGCTTAATAATCCATTTCTTTTCTTTATAGTTCAACATCTCATGCCAGTTCCGTTTATCTTTACAAATACCACTAATGTGATCAATAATGACAAACTTATAAGAAGCTGTCGTGTGTTTTAGACTATGTTCAAATAGAGCATTAGTTAAGCGTTTATTCTTGATATCACTAAGATGTTCACAAATTCTTAGGCGAAACGCCCTAGAAGTCTGCCCCACATAAAAAGCAGAACAGGTACAGGTCACCAAATATATGACCCATTCTGTACTACAATTAGCCCAAAACTTGATACCAAAAATCAAAGAAGTGTTTTTGCTGGTAAATTCACAGGTTTTAGAAACACGGACACAAAAGGAACAATGGCCACATGGCATACATCCCCAAACTGGTCCACCTATAAGGGATAACTGAACAGGGGCTATAGACTCAGAAAAAGATTTCTTATAAT
Organism: Protopterus annectens; assembly: GCF_019279795.1. NCBI lineage: Eukaryota > Metazoa > Chordata > Ceratodontiformes > Protopteridae > Protopterus > Protopterus annectens. The sequence goes on along the minus strand of NC_056726.1, from coordinate 1,229,366,346 downwards.
GACCAAGCCTAGAACCTATAGTCCGTCCCCTTTAAATGAAAAGGAACATCTATCCCTAAGAAAGGGGCTAATCTTTCCTCGCCATTAGCACATTCCAATGCCTGTCAATAATGTTCATAAAACCCTTTGAATTTCGTCCATATGTCGTGACCAACCTAATAGGTTGTTTATCCACATCCAACTTTCTATCCTTATAACACAATAAATCTTTACGATTTAAATTGATGCCCACCTCTTGGCAATTAACAATCCCTGACGGTAACCTCTCTTTACAAATCTATTGGCAAGGACATCTCTGGTATTTATATATAACTGTTGATTCGAGCAGATCCTCCTGGCCCTTAGAAATTGGGATTTAGGTATATTCTGGATGATATGTTGGGGATGGAAGCTGGAGGCATGTAATAGGGAATTATATTCTGGAAACTTTCTAAAAATTGTGGTCGATAAAGTATTATCCAAATTCCTATTGATTTCCACATCCAGGAAAACAATCCTAGAACTATGGAAAGTCAGTTTGAAATCTATTCCCCATACATTGCCATTAAGATAGTCTAGGAACTCCTTTAGATAGAGTTCATCAGCCTTCCACACCAACCAACAATCATCCAGATACCGACGCCAAATGTCCATCTCACACATATAAATATTGTGGTTGGGATCATAAATTATGATCTCTTCAATATATGCCATGAAAAGATCTGCGTAAATGGGTGCAAAAGATGCACCCATTGCTGTCCCCTTGTTTTGCCAATAACATTTATTTTGAAAATAAAAAATATTACTAGTTAGCACATATTCAGTTAGGCAAACCAAGAAGGTGTTAAATCCAGGTTTATAAAGCCCAGATTTGGCCAACCAGTAATCCAGAGCTTGAAGACCAGCCCAGTGAGGAATATTAGTGTAAAGAGAGGTGATATCCAGGGTGCAAAGTAGCCAATGTGACTCAAGTTGGGTATTATCAAGTATTTCCAAGAATTGCGTAGTGTCTTGGATTCTAGCTCTAATGAGGGGGAGTAGTGGTTTGAGATAGTAGGTAAGATATTCTGATAAAGGTTCAGTAAAAGACCCATGTCCAGAGACAATGGGTCGACCAGGTGGATGTATAGCCTGCTTATGGATCTTCGGCAACAAATAGAAATATTGTTTCTTAGGAGAGGAAACCATAAGTTGTTCTTTAGTGGTTTGAGTAATGATTCCTTCATCCATAGCTTTAATCAGAAATTGTTCAATTTTCTGTTGAAAATGATGAGATGGATCCAAGGGCATATATCTGTAATATTCAGTATCGCCCAATTGTCGCAAAGCTTCCTGGTCATAATCAACCCTATCCCAAACCACCACAGCCCCTCCTTTGTCCGCTTGTGTGACCACCAAATGCTTCTTATTGGACAGTTCCTCCAGACAATTTACTTCATCCATAGACAAATTATTATATGATATAGGAAAATCCCTTAAATTACAGTGTAAATCCTTCAAAACATTTTTGAGGAAAACACCTACCAAATGTGTCATAGGAGGGTTGAAAGTGGATTTCTTAAACCTAAATTCTTGGGAAGTATCATTGGCCTGGTCAGCAAAAAACAATCTAAGATTCAGTGAACGACAAAAGTTCGTCACATCTTGAGCAAAAGAGAGTTCAGAAACAAAAAAACCGGGAACAAAGTTCAGGCCTTTATTCAATAACTTAACTTGTGTGTCGGTGAGTTTCTCAGAGGAAATGTTATAAACATTACCATAATTGGTCAGTGTGCTATCATCATTTTCAAGAGGGTCTCTAGATCTTGTTTGGGCTTGTTTGTTTCTATGTTTCCGCCCCCCTCGTCTAGATCTAGACCTAAAGGGTTGGGTAAATTAGCTCTTTTAGCAATTGGTGAAACATCCGAATGGTTACCCTCAGATTCATATTCGGTGTTAGAGGAAGTGTCTCTTAATTCACATTTACAAGTTTCTACAATACCATACATCCTGCTCCTCAAATAAATGATTCTATTTTCATAAATTTTATCTAGTAATTTTTTAAAAATATATATGCAAAAAAGAAGGTTACACAGCCTCTCTTAAAATATGGTGGAACTGCTTTACTGAGCCACACTGGGGCTTAATTACCTGATGATCAGAACTGCATAGAATTCATATTTTTAACAGCATCAGTGGGCTGTTTCATGCAGCCTCCTTGTACTAGAAAAACACTGTGGCACAGATGTATAACAACACTAATTGCAACATCTGCAACATTCAGTACTAATTCTGACTGCATACAGTGAAACACAGAGCAAAGGTCCATGACAGTGACAGTATGAGTCTGGCTCCATGATTAGTAACAACCTATGGACCTATAAAAAACTGCTAAAATAAAAATGAATGGACTCCAACCCTAGAAAATAAAATAATGTAATGTAGCTAATATAAAAATCACACAAAAATAACACTCCATCAGTGCTTTCATCTCTCAAGGAGACTTGATCAGATAAAATAAACTAATTCTCAACTACCTTATATATTAAATAATTACACTCTAATTTACATAATTACCTTCACTTCATTACATAACAGTCAACTTTAAAGGTACAGTACACAACGTGTAGTTCATGTTAAAACTTCAGCCTTTTCTTTTAAAATTGATCCAATAGACACTTGGTTGTTTAATCCAGGAAAAAAGTGGCATCTAATTTTAACTGCCACACTAGCTCTCTTTTTAAATACATTCTTTGCCAGTCACCACCCCTTCGATTTAGTATGATTTTTTTCTAAAATCCTAAAGGTAAGCCTTTTAAAATTGGGGCAAAGTATGGAATGTCTGTACATTGCATTAGTATCTTTTTTCCTATTGATAAAGGTGTTCATAAATTCTCATCTTTAAGGCTCTTTCTGTTTTACTCATGTGAATTCCTGCATAGTTTTCACATTTAGCTAAGGAGACCACTCTACTCGTAGTACAATTACCATGAACAAATGACACCTTATTATGCAGCACGTTCTTCAACACCAAGGTTTTTTCCTTGTTAATATACATACATTGGGTACAACTTCCACATGGTACTGTCCCCATTTTATTAGTAGTTTCTTGATCCAATCCATTCTCCAACAACTGCTTAAAATTCCCCCGTCTCATATACAAAAATAGGTTTTTGGCCCACTAGGTAATTAATCTCTTTGTTCACCCTATAGATATTCCAGTTCTTAATGACAAGTCATTCATGTAACTATTCTGTTCTAAAACTAAGGCTTTTTCATAAAGCCCTCCTGTATCATTCACTTTTACTCTTGTCATCTCCCTTCCTAATAATGGTTGGTACTTGCTTCCCCACCCTTCTTTGACCTCTTTAAATATACAATCAACCATAGCTTCAGGATATTCTCTATCCAGAAACATGGCCTTTAACTCCATCAGTTGTCCCCAAAGCTCATTTTGTACAGAGGTCATTCTTGCTACATGAATGGCTTTCCCTTTTACTAAGCTCTTTTTCTGGAAGTGTGAGTGGTTACTGGTGTAATGCAAATATGCATTGTAGAATGTTTATTTTCTGTAAATGTTAGATTTAAAAAGGTGAAAGAAGGGTGGGGAAGCAAGTACCAACCATTATTAGGAAGGGAGATGACAAGAGTAGCTACTATGCCCTAAAAACTTACTTACAGCAAGGCAAATGCAGAGGAAGTTATTGTGAGTGGATGTTTTTGTTAGGTCAAAGACAAAATACAAAACACCCAGTCTCTCTCTGAGAGAGTTCTTAAATTAATATCAAATATTACTGCTGGGTTAGCTTGGATGACATCACTTTTTGTCACCTAACTTCAGTTCCAAGCATAAATCCCCTTTGTCAGAAACTAACAGAATTTTAGCATATCCCTGTGAAAAATACATGTCGCTCAGATGTTTGCAGATCCTGGAAGTCATAAAACAATAAAACACTTCTACATCTTAAACTTAGCAATTACTTCTCTTTCAAGACAATACAAAAAACTTCTAGCTCTAGAGATTGTGTCTGCTACTGCACTGAAACTGAGAGATAACATCTCTTTTATTACGCGGTTATGAAACAATTTAATTTCAACTATTTTCTGTGAATTTTTTTCAAGTTAACCTCCTGTGTTCCAGTTTCCATTAAACATATACATTTAAACAGTCACAATAGTGCAGGTACATTCCTGGTCTATTCCAATAGGGCATGCTGTGATTACATCTTAGCTCAGTACTTTATACACACTTCTGTATAAATCATATCAATATTCACAAATGACAGAATTATTTACAAAATTCCAGATAGCTGGGCTGGCAGTATTTCCCTTTGTCATAGAACTATTAACTCGGAAGTTGACAGAATAAGAGAATGGGCATTAACATGCATTTTCTGAAGTAAGAGAAGTCTATAACTCTGCTGTTATTTACTTGTAATGTATGTAGTGTGGTGATTACACTCCAATATTCAGAGAAAGTGCACCAAGTTGAGCACTTCTGTAGCAGAAGACCAATATTAACAGCATTTTGAAAAGTACTTAACAATTTTTAAGCACCTTTCTAAGAGGTATTCATACTAGGTGTTGCACTAGGTGCTGAGTAATGCCAGAGCTAGTTAAGGGCTTTGCTGGTTTTCAAGGCCGGTAAAACACTTTGTGATTTTTTCTGTAACCAGTAGTACATGGAGCAGAAAAAACTCCATGTACTACAAAGAATTAGGATCGTGTCTCTGATTGTAAACCTCCATTACGTGTTCTCGACATGGATGCCAAGATTTACCTCTCTAGACACAATTAGAATCCTCTATAATAAGTGCAATCCAACACATTTTCTCTCCAAATCACCAGTCATAGAGGACCAGAAAGGGTGGCATTTTACATTTAATGAATAATAAAATGTAAATATTGTGCCATGGTGTGATGTCCATAAAGTTACAATTTCACTTTTACTTATGACTTTTTAGAATTATCATGCAAATGGTCATATAATACAATGAGGGAAATTCACTTAATTTCCTTATATTTTCAAGTGCTCAACATGTAAATTAAAGATATTGTGAAGAGGACAACAATTACTGGTCACACACATGGCACACCAGGAATGGCACTTGCTACTGCACATCCCGGCATTTCTTAAAGTAAACAATTGCCAATGCAAGTACTGGTGCGGTCTCTCTCTCTACATTTTATGAGAATGAGCATTCTAATATGGATTTTTCTGTTCCTGATTGACAGATTGAGCCAAATGCTCAACAGAGTATTTTGTTGTAGAAGGAAATATATTTAAATTTCTGTTTCTGTCTACCTTCCATCGACATCTGCCACTGAAGACCCAAAGGCTCCAATCTTCGAAGCTGATTTGGTGATAATGACTTTAATATCTAAACGCTGCTGCCCATCTGATTTATGTACACAGATAGCAGTGATCCTGATTTTGCCTACTACTTCTGTCAATACTCAGAAGCCAACTGTATGTAAATCAGAACATACAGTGTGCCTAGTGATGGCTCCAGTTTCAGGCCTACCTGATGGATATATACAGTTATATCTGTGTTGGCTGTTACAGCTTGTTACTCCAACTATTCCTGATTGCAGCGATGGAGACGGTCTTCTTAATGTGACAGAGAGGTTTTGTAGCTGAAAAGGGCACCTAATAACTAACAAAACCTTGACTACAGTAAAAGATGGCTTGAATCTTATTCAGTACTCCCCTTATTCCTGGCTGCAGTGATGGAGGGTGATCTTCTCGATGTGATGGAGTGCAGTATTGTGGCTCAAAAGAGGGGTTTTATAATTACTAATATCTTTTTTAATCTCTGTAAGAAAAACTGAAGCTGTCTAAAGGCCCCTGAATACTGGTATTATGGCAGTGTTTGCTGAAAGCATATAAACATTTTTATTTCCATGTTTTTAGAGTCTGTGTACAATCAGCAAAATGGCAGAAGCTGCAGTGTTAGTGATGTGCTGGGTAACACATTCATCTTTGGTACTGGAAGCTCAGAAGGCTGTTGGTTCTATTCCCACTCCAGGTGTTAATTTACTGACTCTGCAATGCAGCATTAGGGAATTCAACACTCTTGAGTGTGTCCCATTTTCTTGAGTTGGTGGTAGATCAGGTGGATGTAAAATATCCCACAGCACCCAATGAAGAGAGTAACTGAATTTTTCTAATGCACTGGATAAGTTTCCCCTAGCAGAATAAACGCTGCCTCTGTCTCCACTGAATGAGGCTGTGATGCCCCTCACTGGTATTAATGGTGAGGATTGAGGCTCCTTGATTGCTGGTCCAGGGCGCGGGCATCACATATTAAATGTTTGGCAGTGGTGGGATATCCACACCACATATTAATTGGTGGCAAATACTAATTGGCTTGTAGTGGTGTGGGTAGAGTGAATTCCTGTAGCTTGTATACAGTGAGCTTTGAAGGTGTTTTGTACTCTTTAAACCAGCCATGCAATGAATACTCAGAGTTCAGATCACAATTATTTTTTTTTCTTTTGTTAGCTTAGTTAGTCAGGGTGAGCAGGCAGCATGTCAGCAGAGGAGTATGGAAAGCTGACAAGGAGCCAGCTGCTGGAGATGTGCCAGGCTAGGGAACTGGTGCACGGAAACCTGACTAAGGCAGATCTGATTGCAGCCTTGGTTACAGCTGCATCAGAAAACAGCAACCAGGAGGACAATCAGACTGGCAGTGGAGATATAATACTCTCGGAGGATGGATGGCTCAACCTTTCTGCAGAGGACTTAAAAATCCATCTGTAGCTAAAGAGACTTGAGTTGGAGGCCAGGCATTTTGGAGATAGAAGCAGATGAGAGACTTAGGAGTCTACAGGCTGAGGAGAATGAGAAACTGCTATGCTTGGAAGCTGAGGAAAAGGAGTGGCAGAGAAAGCATGAGAGGGAAATGCTGAGTCATGGAGGTAATGGTGAAGGGAGTAACTGGACCCCAGAAGCAAAAAAGGTCAGTAAATTTCTTCCGCAGTTTAAAGAGGGGGGGTCATTTTGACAGTTTCATTCATATGTTTGAGAGGGTATGCAAAAAGTATGGTGTTGACCAAAGGCTCTGGGTACATTTCCTGACCCCCCTTACTCCATGGTAAAGCTGTAACTGTTTTGTCAAAAATGTCTGACATTGCATGTTTTGATTATACTGCTGTTAAAAATCACTTGCTGGAATTGTTTAAGCTAACACCTGAAATGTATCGGAAAAGGTTTTGTGAGCATAGACGCAAGGCAGATGAAAGTGTGTGTGAATATGTTACTGAACTGAGTACTTGTTTCCATAGGTGGGTGAGTGGATGTCAGGTCACCACTTTTGAAGGGCTGGCAGACCTTTTGGTGAGGGAACAAGCCCTTAGCACTTTGCCTGAGGATATGAGGATCTGGTTAGCTGATAGACAATGTGCTACTTCAGATGAGTTGGGGAAGAAGGGAGATCTATACCTGGCAAGAAGGGAAGCCTTGCACAGGAAAGGGACCCACAGTACTGCTCGTGGGTCTAAAGAAACCCATGGTGGGCAGCCCAGACTGCCCCAACAGAATCTGCCAGTAGCAGGGGAAGCCACTAGTCCAGGTACACATCCAGGAGCTAGGGTTAAATGTTTTGAATGTAACCAGTGGGGTCATGTGGCATACAGGTGTCCATGGATGCAAGGTGGGGAACAAAAGGTGAGGGAGCCAGTAAGTGGGAAAGACAAAATGCCAATAGTAGGTTGTCTTGGCACAACAAGGGTACCCAACTACCACCAGATGTTATATCCTATTGTAGTGAATGGCAAAGAGGCCATTGCCAAGAGAGACACAGCCTCTGATATAACCATTGTAAAGCCTGCAATGGTTACAGAGGAGCACTACTTGCCTGAGCAGTCTACTCCAGTCAGGCCTTTAGGAGGGATCCCATTCCAAATACCTTTGGCTAGGGTTCACCTTGACTGGGAGGGTGGAGAATGAAGCCAGCAAGTAGGTGTGTTTGATGATATACCTGCAGATGTCCTGATAGGGAATGATTTTGATAGTGCAGTACCCTGTGCTTGTGCAGCTACAAGCAGTCAGGCTTGGAGACAAGCAGGTAAGTCTGGTAGCCTGGGGGAGACCCAGACAGACTGCATACTTGCAGCCAGGATTGGTGAGGTGGTTACTTCATGGAGGGAGCTACTCTGTAGCAGTGAGACTGAAGGTGGGCCACAGCTGCTTAGGGGTACTGATGATCCCTTAGACAGAGTAATTGCAAAGGCAGTGGTGAGTAGTATTACCCAGGCTGACAGTGAGGCACCACTGTCAGAGGATGCCAGACTTCCTGTGGAAAGGGAGCTGGGAAGAGTTACAAGGAGAGAGCTGAGACAGGCTCAGCTCTCAGACCCTACATTGCAAGGCCTGAGGCAGGTAGCTAGGGTGGCACCTGATTCTCAAGGAAAGGGGGAATCTCTATACTGGGACAAAGGGTTACTATACAGAGAGTGGACCCCTGAGGGAGGGCTAGAAGGTGAGAGAGTACAGCAGTTGGTAGTGCCTAGAGCCTACCATCTGGAGCTTCTAGCCATAGCCCGTGATATTCCCTTTTGAGGTCACATGGGCATAAAACATACAAAGAGGCATATTATGCAGAAATTATATTGGCCTGGAATTTCCACAGATGTAACAGGGTACTGCAGGACCTGTGAGCAGTGCCAAAAGGTAGGTGAGGCAGGAGACAAGGTGAGAGCTCCTTTGATGCCTTTGCCTGTGATTGAGGAGCCATTTCAGAGGGTAGCTATGGATATTGTGCATCCTCTGAGTACCCCAAATTCCACAGGGAAAAAGTATATCCTAGTGGTAGTGGATAATGCTACATGATACCCTGAGGCGGTGGCTATGCCCACCATTGAGGCAGAGAAGGTGGCAAATGCTTTGTTAGAGATTTTCAGCAGGGTAGGTTTCCCAAACTAAATACTGAATGACAGAGGTGTTAATTTCATGTCAGTCCTGCTGGCTTTTCTGTAGAAGTCCTGTGGGGTGAAGCACATGAAAACCACCCCTACCATCTCCAGACTAATGGTCTTGTTGAGATTAAACTCTATAATCAAGTCCATGCTACGGGCATTTGCAGATCAGTTTAAGAGGGATTGGGACAAATTTTTGCCCTATCTGTTGTTTGCTTACAGAGAGGTTCCCCAGGAATCCACAGGTTTTTCACCCTTTAATTTGCTGTATGGGCATAGGGTGAGGGGACATCTAGATTTAATTTTAGATGGGTGGGAAGGTGAGTGTGAGTCTCACAAGGAGTCTGTTTGGCATACGTCCTAAACCTCAGGACAGGGCTCAGGGAACTCTTGGGCTTGGCCCAGGAGAACCTGGCAGAAGCCCAACAACAGAAAAAAGGTGTGGTATGACAGGAATGCTCAAAAGAGTGTGCTGTGGAGCAGCAGGTAATGTTTCTCATTCCTGTCAGACACAACAAGCTGCAAGCAGCTTGGGAGGGACCCGACAAGGTGGTAAGAAAGGTAAGTGATGCTAACTACATGGTGGAACTGCTAGGCAGAAGGCAGGGGCACAAATTCTACCATGTTAACATGATGAAACCTTACCATGATAGGGAGACCCTTGTGCTGAGAATTTGCAGTGGATTTCTGGAGGAGTCTGAGGGAGATTTGGGGACTGATCTCCTCAGTGAGGCTCAGGCTGACATCTCAGTGGAAGGGGTAGCAATGTCCCAGCAGCTCCTACCCAGGTTTGAGAAATCTGAGCGGTGTTGCAGGAATTTGGGGACATGTTCACTGGGAAACCAGGGTGCACCCACCTGGGGCAGCACCAGGTGGATACAGGACCCCAAAGGCCTATTACGCAGACCCCTTATAGAGTGCCTGAGTGAGACAAACAGACTCTGAGGGAGGAGGTACAGAAGATGTTGGAACTAGGAGTGATTCAAGAGTCCAACAGTCCCTGGGCCTCCACAGTGGTGCTGGTGCCAAAGAAGGATGACAGCACCAGGTTCTGTGTGGACTACAGGATATTCATTTGGTCACACAGAGTCAGATGCTTACCCATGCCTTACTGGCAGGTGCCCTTGACTCCCAGTACGAGAGAGAAGTCAGCCTTTGTGACTCCTTTCGGCTTGTATGAGTTCACAAAGATGTCCTTTAGGATGAAGAATGCCCCAGCAACTTTTCAGAGGCTGGAAGATCATATCCTAGCAGGAGCAGGAGGGTTTGCTCTTCCTTGCCTAAATGATATTGCCGTCTACAGCCATTCCTGGCCAGAGCACCTTCAGCATGTCAGGGAGGTGCTGGGCAGACTACAGAGGCAGGGTTGACTATTAAGCCGAGCAAATGTCAGGTGGGTATGGCAGAGGTCTCCTACCTAGGACATAGAGTGGAGAGTGGTAAGATCAAGCCAGAACCTGCCAAAGTGGAAGCCATTCAGGCATGGCCTGCACCTGTTACTAAAAAGAAGTTGAGGGCATTTTTAGAGACAGCAGGGTAATACAGAAAGTTTGTCCCCAATTATAGTACCATAGCTACTCCCCTCACAGACCTGACAAGGAACAACAGGCCAGATAAGGTAGTGTGGATCCCGGCATGTGAGCAGGCATTCCAGAAGCTTAAAGAAGCTTTGGGAGGACCCCCTGTGTTTGCCAGTCCAGATTACAGCAAAGAATGTGTTGTGCAGATGGAGGCTTCAAACAATGGGGTGGGGGCTGTACTTAGCCAGATTTCTTCAGAGGGAGAAGAGCACCCAGTAGTTTATCTCAGTCATAGACTCCAACCCAGGGAGGAATGCTATGCAGCTGAACAAAAGGAATGTCTAGCCATAGTGTGGGCACTGCAGAAACTTCTGCCTTATCTGTATGGAAGGAGATTTGCTGGTATGACAGATCACAACCCCCTAACATGGTTAAACAGAGCCAGCCAGCAAAATGCCAAGTTGCTAAGATGGGGTTGCAAGCATATGAAATGTCCATGCAGCACCACAGTGGGATTAGCAATGCCAATGCAGATGGGCTGTCAAGACAGGGTACGGGGTAAGATATACTCATATAGACCTCACTCCCTCAAGCAGTGTTTCTCAAGGGTCACTTGAAAACAAGCTTGAGTTCTCCGGGGGGGGGGGGGTTATGTGAAGACTGGGTGAAGATGAGTGAAGGCTGCCAGCCTAGCCAGATAGAATTTTGGAAATAATTCTGTCATCTGTAAATATTAATGTAAACTGCAGGCTTATTGTCTGAAATAGTAAATATAGTGTTACATGTGGAACTGGAAAAAATGTAACAACAGTGCACTCTACTGACCAAGTAAAGCATGTTGTGACCCTTTGATGTTAAAACTCAGAGTCAGTGAGTCCGGAGTGAGGCATCCTGCCTATTGTTTTAAGGCCAGAGTTAATGGCCAGAATTTGCATGCATAAATATCCTTTATTGCTCTGGTTTCTACCCAGAGGTGAAGAATGTAAATGTAGTTTCTGTTAGCTTGGGAATCCAGGGAAGTGTGAAAAATGATGTAATATGAACCAGGAATGTGATTTTAAAAACAGAGAGAATCAGAGGGCATTAAGCATCTTTGTCTTGACCATCCAACACATCAGCACAGTCTTGCTCTGTATGTAAGTTTATCTTAGACTTGTGTTTTCTCTTAGAAATAGCTAGAAACTAGAGAGATTAGAATAAGTGTTTTTGTACTACTGAATTATTTTAAGTATTTCTCTGGGATCTCTAAACTCTTGACTAGCACTGTGTAGTAAAAAGTATTGTCTTGTGGTTTTATTATTTATTAAATATTTTACAACCTTTCAACTGTGGCTGTTTTGTGTAGAGATAATTTAAGCTCTAGAGTACATTGCATGTATATAGTGATCCTGAACCAAGTCACTCTAATAAGCCTTGACTGTTTAGTTGCACTTACCAATTGGATACTAATATTGCACAGTAATCATTGGACACCCTTTTAAGGGCCTTTGAGTAGCTGATAAATATTAGTGGGTGGTGGCAGCTGGTACTACTATATAGTCTGGGGAAAAGGGGCACAGCTGGAGAACCTGTGCCAGCCTTTCCCAGGAGTGTCTTTGTGGTTGTATAAACTCTTCTCAAAGTGTGTGTGTGTGTGTGTGTGTGTGTGTGTGTGTGTGTGTGTGTGTGTGTGTGTGTGTGTCTCAGTTACTTGGGAAGGAACATGAAGCACTGGTTGGACAGAGAGGGTGCTGGAGGTTTTAGTTTGCCCACTAGACTGAGATCTGGACACTATAGCTGTGCCAGTGGGGAGTCTTATTGGAGATCTGGAGAGCAAGGGAGTGACCAGCCCCGGACTGACTGTGACCTCTGTGTGCTCTTAAGGGAAATTGCACTTTACTGTGTGCATTTGTTATCCTTTCCTCCTATATGAGATGCCCCCACTGGTGTTAGTGGTGAGGATTGATGCTCCTTGATTGCTGGGCCAGGGCATGGGCATCACAGAGGCCACTAGCCTAGTGGGATAAATTTGTTCAACAATGGATAAATGCATTTAACAAATACAGCAAATATCTGAGGGTCTGAGAACAGCACTGAAAACTTTGATCCTTCTTAACAAGCCAAATTTCCATCTCCATTTTCTCATGTGTATTATATACAATCACATAAGGTATGCATGCATGTATGTGTGTGTGTTTGTGTTTGCACATGCGTGAGCGTGAGTGGTTGCATGCATTTGAGAGGAAAAAGGTAAATTAGGACATGTGGCTATTGAACCAAAACCAGAGTAATTCCAAAGGCAAAAGAACATCAACTGGTTTTGGTTCCTGGTCTGTGACTTTCTATTACTATTTTACATGTGGCTACTGAGCATATCTTAGAGTCTAATTTTCTGATAAGAGTTTCTTACAATGATGTGTAAAATTTTATTTCTGGATTCCTTTAGTTGTTTACATAATACATATTATGTAGATGTCTTTCTTACAGGAGGAGTAACATTTCTAAGGGTCATGTTAAGTAGCATGTAAATGTATTTCTAGTTATCAGTATATTTAACGTCAATGTTATTATATATGTTTAACATGGATTTCTGACTGATGCCAGTGGTCTTAGGGATTTTGTGCACTATACCACTGCTTGTGAATGCACATAATATTATTTATTGGGAAGGGTAGCTTAGATTCAACATTTTGTAAACCAACTTCCAACAGCATTCAGTGGCTCTGAAACGTGAGAAGTGTAACAGCACGACACCCTGATATTATGTAAAAATTGGAAATGGGGGATTGGTGATATTAATGATGATGATTCATTTTTAACTTACTTTCTTACTGCCAGGTGTTGAATGTGCATGTATTAGTCATTTCCTGCTTTACAGAGCTCATTTATTCATTTTTCCAGCTATGGACAAACAATGAAACAAGAATGTTATGTGTACTGTTTTACATGGTATTAACATAGAAGCTTAGATTTTGTTGGCAAGAAAGTGTTATCAGTATATTTAACGTCAATGTTATTATATATGTTTAACATGGATTTCTGACTAATGCTAATGCTGGACAGAGGCACAGGGAACTAATCTAAGGGGGCGGCGAAAGCCAACACATTCTGGCTAGGCGTATAGATGCCCTCTGGCAGATAGCCTAGCACTTACCTATGAACCTAAGTGCTGCTTGTCTCGTTTGGAAAATACATGCATTCTTACAGTTTAATTCCTTATGTGACCAAGCCATCACTCATAGGCTCAAAGGTAGTTGCTAGGTATGTGGTGCAGGAAACCACTAAGGAACTTAGGCAGATTTCCCAATTGCCCCAGAGCACTGTCTGGTTATATGGCTTACTCACAGTCACACAGTAGGCACATGGTGGCTGGAGGAATCAAACCCTATAGCACAGGAAACAGCTCATTAATGGGTCCTAGCCTTAGTCCTCTGCAATAACTGCCAGACTTAGAAATAACAGTTTGGGCCTGCATGATTCACCTCACATAACTGCACTTTAGATTTCACTGTTCAAACACTACAACACACTAGCACAAAGCATGCAGCCACTGTGGGACTTGAACCCACAACCTTCATCAAATCTACTCTTAAAGGCAGTTAATTTATTTGCTGAGCTACACCAGCAGTCAAAAACATGCAGCCCCAATGGTAGTTGAACCCACAAACTTCATTACTTGTGCTGACGAAGCATACAGCCCCAAGAGGAACTGAACCCACAACCTTCATTATCTCTGTTGACAAAGGCACTTCATTTAGAAGGTGACCTACAGCAGCTTACAATGGTTAAGCAGACTCTACAAATGGAACAAACTTTCATTGCTACAAAGAACAAAATGATAAGGGTGAATCAGAGAATATATGCTGTTTTGTAGGGAGAAGAAAAGTTGGATTTACTGGACATTGTCAAAAGGAAGATAGTGAAGTGGACAGGATTTGCAACAATCCAGTAAATACTGAGTCAGCCAAGAGGCTGGAGTTTCTGGAGACATAACTTAAGTATGGAAGATCTAGACTGATTGGACTATTTTTATGCCGTGCTATGAAAAAGAACAAGTACTGTGGAAATTGTGGCAACCGGTGCACAGACTGGTAGTTACGGGGCAAGCAGTGTTTGTAGATCACGATTATGCAGAAGTGGCACTACAACACAGGATGTATTTTGATTCTAGAGTATAAAAAGAGAGAATGGAAATATAAAATGCATTTGCTGGCAGTGTTAAAAGTATACTGGAATGGTACACTAATCATGTTTAATGATCTGGAGAAAGCTATTTGGTAAATTATGGAATGTCCTGAATGTCTGTATCATGTGTGTGTAGAACAGCAGGATACAGAGGCTGTGGAGTTGCAATATATAGACGGATTAGTAGATATCAATATTGAATCGGGAAAAGAATGAAATTCAGCTGAGAAGATACTGTATTACTTATGAGAAGATATCTAGAGTCAAGATAACAGGAGAGACCATAAGGAGCTGCTTGAATTCTTTAAAAAGTGGTATAAGGTGAAAATGTTATAAAGAGACAGAGGATTAAGTGTGAATTGAAATGAAAATATGAATACTGATTTATCATATTTAAATCTAAAGGCTGGGTGCTCCCTGAAAAATCTGAATACATGTTAAATTTCGTATTCTTTTCTTCTACTTAGAGTTGGGGTAACAAGGTAAATGGGTTTAAGCACCATCTTATCAATAACTCAAGAAGCAGGTAAAACAAATAGCTATATACTGAAACCAGATTGTTTATAATTGTTATTTGAATTAATGTTCTTGAATTTGTTTATATGCCAACACCTGTAATGTTCAAATGATTTTACTACTTTTTTCAAGTTTATTGTATTAATTATTTAAATGCAGGTAAAACAAATGTCTGCGTGAAATATGAACATTATGCCACTGTTTGAAATGCTCATATTTAACAGGAGTTGATAGGTTATCATTTGTATAATTGCTATCCCTTGAAGTTATTTACTTCATAACACTTGAACGTTGGTGTATATTTTGTTTCTTTCAAGTTGCTAAGATTTGTTAACTATCCTATATTGTTATTGCTCATAGTACTAGACAAACATTTATATATGAAAATGCTATGTTTAGTACTTCAGAGTGAATATGGAGTGGAATTCAAACAGAATACAGTGACAATGGCTGGATTTGTTTAGAAACCATTTGACGAAGTTGGCCAGTGACTTTAAGTGGGAATGTTTTATATACTTGATAATTGACTTGTTTTCTCAAATCGAAGTAGGTGTACAATTGTTATTATTATTATAGTTTGAAATGGTTGAAAAGCTAGGAAAGGTTACCTAAAAAGATAATGTTATAATTGATGGAATTCACACTGTCCTTTTTTTGTACAGTATTTACATTCATATTAATTTTTTACATTTCAAA
Source organism: Protopterus annectens (assembly GCF_019279795.1). Lineage (NCBI taxonomy): Eukaryota > Metazoa > Chordata > Ceratodontiformes > Protopteridae > Protopterus > Protopterus annectens. The sequence goes on along the minus strand of NC_056726.1, from coordinate 1,229,350,573 downwards.
GAGATTTTGGTAAACTACTTTATGATATTATGCGATTTGAAAGTAACTGCACAGTTCAGAAATACAAAACTGTATAAGTTTCTAACTTTCATTGACTGGGATATATTATTATTATTCTTACAAACATGCAAATTTAGTGCATAAACAAAATTGTTATGCTTGATGTCTCGGAATGAATACAAAAAACAGTATTTAGTTGAACATGATGAAATTAATACATCTGCGGTGGTGCAGTGGTAGCATTGTTGCCTCACAGCAAGAGGTTCTCCTGTTCAATTCTCGGCTGGAGTGCGGGGAGTGCCTTCTGTGTGATGTCTGCATGTCCTCCCCGCGGTTGGGTAGGTGTTCGAAAGACATGCGTAAATGGGTGTGCCTTCGTTGGCACCTCGGCGTTCTTCAAAATCTACTGCCAATCATTAGCGGACTAGAGTTCCGCTGTGGTGACCCCTAACCGGGAAAAGCCGAAAGACAACAACAAGTTGAACATGATGAAATTAACTACTGTATTTGCTTTTAAGACGAAACCTTATTTATACATAATTAGGATAGATTCAATAGATTATATTGTATGCTTTTTAAGACTTGAAATCTTTAAATACCTAAGAAAGTTCTTGATGAAGTATTGTTGAATTTTAGGGGTGGGGACCTAAGGAACAGAACCAAGACTCTTGATGGATTGTTAGACTCAGAGCGGAAGTACATCCAGGGATGAATGAGAAAGTGCCCTTGTATAAGTTTCTGAAATCTAGGAGGTTGAAATAGATGTGTTATTGTTTGGTATACTCTCTTATATTATCAATTTTATTTATTTATTTATTATGTGTATGAATGCATCAGATTAAATTATTTGTTTGTATGTTAATTTGGTATTGCAATTTTTATATTAAAATTTTTATGTATGTACTATATGTATTTTATACTTTATTATAGCTGTTACACCTTTAAGGGTCTCTCTGATCCGTTTGATTTTGGCGACTTATTTTGTTTAAATGCTCAGCTGATGTATGTGATCATATGGTCTGATGAAGCCTTCTAGGTGAAAGCGCTTACCAAGTCTGTTTTGGCCAATAAATCGTTTTTATGAGTTTATGTGCCTTTCTGCTGATATTACATACTGTATGTTGACGGTGGATAGTTGACTGAATTAATTTGGACATTCGTATGCTATGTGTAGCTTGCAACTTTTTTTGCTCTAACGCTGTGTGTTTTTTCGATTTACAAGATTTTGGTATTGTGTGTGCTAAAAGCGTTTACTCTGTGGGGAGCGTTTTCATTGTTGGATTTATTTTATTGCTGCTATCATCCCCGTAGAGGCATGGCTAGCTGTGGCGATAAGTCAATTGAACTAACTTACACTGTGAGCAATGGGACTGATAATTGTATGGATCATTTCATGACCTGCATTTCAGGAGCAATGAATCCCCTGATGCTTTATGAAGGAGGAAGTGGTGATGTCACCAATGTATCCACTGAACCGTTTGATAGGGTCAGCTTACGCATAGGTATGGAGAAACTGGAAGCTGATTTTCTGACACTAAAGCATTTGCAGGCTCAATGGCAGCACTTTGAGGCATGCATCCATAAGAAGATTGCACCGAGGGGGTCTAAGGGTCCTGAAGATGCTTACAACGGGGACTCAATATTCGGAGCTACTCTATAAGTGGCAACAAATAAATACAGAGGTGACCTTAAAAGTATATGCTTTTTTTGAATGAATATTTTCTGCCGGAGGAAGTGGGGCTACATGAGGAGGTTAAAAAACAGCAGAAAGACTTAATTGAGCGCTTTCCGAGTGATGTGGTTAATAGAACTATTGATACTGCTTTGGACAGTGTGCAAGTGTTTGAGAAGTGGCTACTCACACTGAAGCGACAGAAACTTCAGAGGGACATTGATGATTTTAGACTAGGCCATGTCTTCACGTGGCCTATGATGGACTATACTGCATCTAGTACCAATGCTGTTAATAACTCTGAACATTCGAATAATTTTAATGCAACCTCAGAAGCTGGTACTGTTTGTACTGGTGTGACGAGGAATGTGACTGACACTACCGGTATGGTTAATGATATTGTATATAATAAATCTGCCAATTTTGTAGATATTCAGTTGAACAGACTAGTGATGACAGTAAGATTTTAGTAGTTACAGAGAATTTTCTTGGTGCTGGAAGCATAGGGGAGAGCTCAATTGGTCCAGCTAACAGAGAGCATCAACCGGTAGTTAGAAAGAAGGAGCGCATCCTGAATACACATGGTTTGGCTTGTGCTGAGCCTAGTGGTAGTAGTCAAGGTATGATTCAGCGCCCTTTCCCCATACATGTGGCTCACAGGGGAGGGGGGAGGATGAGATCTATGAGCAGAGGGAGGCAGAAGAGGAAATTATCTGCAGAGTCCCAGAGCAATCAAAATCTCAAATGGATGTGGGAGAGAGCAGGGACACGTTAGTGTATAATTTATCCTGTAGACCTCTTACCACTAATAAAGTTGCAGTTCTCTCTAAAGGGCTTTCTTTCATTCCTAGTTGTAATAGCAATTTTACAGACACCATAGTTGACTTCAAACTTTTTATAAGGAGTTTATGTTTGAAATTAGAATTTAAAGACAGTAATTATGTTTTTGATAATAAATGTTTTAAGAAACCTAGCTTGTATGTTCCAGCTGTTCCACCACTTGTGGCAGCACTCAGTAAAATGGTTGAGAATGATTTATATAGTATGGAGAACAGGTCTGTTAAGCAGTATAGGAAGAAAGGGAACTTAACCTATGTACAGAGGAGAGCCCTGGATGGGCTAAAGAATGATACTTCTGTTATTATTAGACCCACTGATAAGGGAGGTGCCGCTGTGATTATGGACTCTATATTTTATGATGATTCCATGAAGTGCATGTTAGATGAGCAAAGGTTTGACTGTGCCATAGGCATTGACTGTGTCATGTCCCACTTTAGGATAATAAATGAGATGTTGGAAGATTTACTTAAGAGCCATGTTATAACTGAAGAGCTCTATGAGTAACTGTTGGTCAGTGATACCCTCATACCTGTGATACAGGGGCTCCCCAAAATACATAAAGATTGTATTGTGCCACCTATGAGACCCATTGTCTCAGGCAGAGGTTGGTCCACTGAACCATTCTCGATATACGTGGAGAAGTTTTTGTGTCCGGTAGTAGATACAAGAATCTATATTTTAAAGGATACTAAACAATTTTTATTGGATTTGTATGAATGTATGAAGGGAGTTTCTGTGGATCTTCCATATTTGTTGGTCACAATGGATGTACAGTCTATTTTCACAGTTTTTACGAACAGAGGAGGGGTCCTGAGTGTTCATGACTATCTGAAGAGAGAGTCAGGTTTGAGTGATGCTAATGTGGACCTTTTGGTGTTATTCTTGGAAATAGTACTGGAGAACAATATATTTTATTTTGGATAACAATGTTTTTTACAGAAGGATGGTGTGGCTATGGGCACTTCTTGTACCAATAGATATGCCACCCTATTTATGGCTGCATGGGAGGAGATTCATTTGTTTTCTATGGATGAGTTTGTGGTCAATGTATTCTTCTACAGACACTTTGTAGATGACTTGTTTTTTATATGGAAAGGATCCACAGAAGAGTTATTAAATTTCATTAATAAGGTTAATACCCTCACACCATTTTTGAATTTTAGTCATGAGTTTTCAAGCACATGGATCTCATTTTTGGATGTTTATATAGAGAGGCTAACCCGTGGGTAGTTGAATACAGGTCTGTATAAGAATCCGTGATACTGAAATGCACTTCTTCATAGGCACAGTATGCACCCTGGTTATTTGTTTGGGAACATTGTTAGGGGTCAGGTTCTAAGGACCTCCCGATACACCCCGAGGAGTGAATGTTTTGAAGCAGGGTTAACTGATTTGTGTGAAAGGTTTAGAGCTAGAGCCTATAGAGATTCTGATTTAGAGAAAGGGTTGTGTGAGGTATCCACTCTGAGGGAAGGTAGTGGTGCTCCGTATTTTTCAGATGTGGCAGTGGGTCCACTGAATGTAGGACCCGATAGATTAAATGATGAGATGAAATCTGGGAATTGTTTCAGGATACCACTGTTTTATACAAAAGATTTAGGAAGTATAAAGGATGTGATTAGGCCACACTGGGGTGTCCTGACAGTTGATACTGATTTAAGAGAGTTGGTAGGTGCTATGCCATGCCATGCTTTGTGTATAAGAATAAACCCAGTTTGAAGGAAATGTTGTGTTATCCAAAGGGAGCACAGATGAACTACAAGGTCACAGGGACTGTCCCGTGTGGTAAATGTAATTATTGTGGTTACATTGACACTAGTATTAGCTTTGTTCACCCCGAGTCTGGTTTTATACACAAGGTGAAGGTACATGCAGATTGTACATCTATGCACGTGGTATACCTTGCCTCCTGTCAGTCATGTAATGTTTTCTATGTGGGTAAGACAGACAGTGGGTTGAGGGTTAGGATAAGGGAGCACCTTTACCAGATTAGAGTTCAATCTACTGTGAATGCCCTTTCTAAGCATGTTTTGGCTACTAATGATGCTCATATTTTCCATTTTAAAGTTCTTGATGTAGTATTGTTGAATTTTAGGGGTGGGGACCTATGGAACAGAACCGAGACTCTTGAGTCTAAATGGATTGTTAGACTCAGAGCGTACTTACATCCAGGGTTAAATGAGAAAGTGCCCTTGAAGCTGTTTCTGAAATCTAGGAGGTTGAAATAGATGTGTTATTGTTTGGTATACTATCTTATATTATCAATTTTATTTATTTATTTATCATATGTATGAATGCATCAGATTAAATTATTTGTTTACATGTTAATTTTGTATTGCATATTTTATATTAATTGTTTTATGTATGTACTATATGTATTTTATACTTCATTATAGCTGTTACACTTTTAAGGGTCTCTCTGATCCGTTTGATTTTGGTGCCTTATTTTGTTTAAATGCACAGCTGATGTATTTTGGCCAATAAGTCGTTTGTATGAGTTAATGTGTCTTTCTGCTGATATTACATACTGTATGTTGTCGGTGGATGGTTGACTGAATTAATTTTGAAATTCGTATGCTATGTGTAGCTTGCAGCTTTGTTTCACTCTAGCACTGTATGTTTTTTTGATTTACAAGATTTTGGTATTGTGTGTGTGCTAAGAGAGTTTACTCTGTGGGGAGCGTTTTCATTGTTGGATTTATTTTATTGCTGCTATCATCCCCGTAGAGGCATGGCTGGCTGTGGCGATAAGTCCATTGAACTACCTTACACTGTGAGCAATGGGACTGACAATTGTATGGATCATTTCATGACCTGCGTTTCAGGAGCAATGAATCCCCTGATGCTTTATGAAGGAGGAAGTGGTGATGCCACCAATGTATCCACTGAACCGTTTGATAGGGTCAGCTTATGCATAGGTATGGAGAAACTGGAAGCTGATTTTCTGAAACTAAAGCATTTGCAGACTCACTGGCAGCACTTTGAGGCATGCATCCATAAGAAGATTGTACCGAGGTGTCTAAGGGTCCTGAAGATGCTTACAACGGGGACTCAATATTCGGAGCTACTCTATAAGTGGCAAAAAATAAATATAGAGGTGAGCTTACAGTATATGCTTTTGTTGAATGATTTTTTTTTCTGCCGGAAGAATTGTGGCTATGTGAGGAGGTTAAAAAAACAGCAGAAAGACTTAATTGAGCGCTTTCCGAGTGATGTGGTTAATAGAACTATTGATACTGTTTTGGACAGTGTGCAAGTGTTTGAGAAGCGGCTACTCACACTGAAGCAACAGAAACTTCAGAGGGACACTGATGATTTTAGACTAGGCCATGTCTTCACATGGCCTAGGATGGACTATACTGCATTCTAATGTTGTTAATAACTCTGAACATTCGAACAATTTTAATGCAACCTCAGAAGTTGGTACTGTTTGTACTGGTTTGACGAGGAATGTGAAAGACACTACCGGTATAGTTAATGATACTGTATATAATAAATCGGCTGATTTTGTAAATGTTCATGTTGAACAGACTGGTGTTGACAGTCAGATTTTAGTAGTTACAGAGAATGTTCTTGGTGCTGGAAGCGTAGGGGAGAGTTCAATTGGTCCAGCTAACAGAGAGGATCAACCGGTAGTTAGGAAGATGGTGCGCATCCTGAATACACATGGTTTGGCTTGTGCTGAGCCTAGTGGTAGTAGTCAAAGTATGATGCAGCACCCTTTCCCCATACATGTGGCTCACAGGGGAGTGGGGAGGATGAGATCTATGAGCAGAGGGAGACAGAAGAGGAAATTATCTGCGGAGTCTCAGAGCAATCAAAATCTCAAAAGGATGTGGGAGAGAGCAGGGACACGTTAGTGTATAATTTATCCTCTAGACCTCTTACCACTGATAAAGTTGCAGTTCTCTCTAAAGGGCTTTCTTTCATTCCTAGTTGTAATAGTGATTTTACAGACACCATAGTTGACTTCAAACTTTTTATAAGGAATTTATGCTTGAAATTAGAATTTAAAGACAACAATTATGTTTTTGATAATAAACATTATAAAAAACCTAGCTTGTATGTTCCAACTGTTCCACCACTTGTGGCAGCATTCAGTAAAATGGTTGAGAACGATTTATATAGTATGGAGAACAGGTCTGATAAGCGGTATAGGAAGAAAGGGAACTTAACCTATGTACAGAGGAGAGCCCTGGATGGGCTAAAGAATGATACTTCTGTTATTATTAGACCCGCTGATAAGGGAGGTGCCGCTGTGATTATGGACTCTATATTTTATGATGATTCCATGAAGTGCATGTTAGATGAGCAATGGTTTGACTGTGCCATAGGCATTGACTGTGTCATGTCCCACGTTAGGATGATAAATGAGATGTTGGAAGATTTACTTAATTAATTTACTAATGTTATAACTGAAGAGCTCTATGAGTAATTGTTGGTCAGTGATCCCCTCATACCTGTGATACAGCGGCTGCGCAAAATACATAAAGATTGTATTGTGCCACCTATGAGGCCCATTGTCGCAGGCAGAGGTTGGGCCACTGAACCATTCTCGATATACGTGGAGAAGTTTTTGTGTCCGGTAGTAGATACAAGAATCCATATTTTAAAGGATACTAGACAACTTTTATTGGATTTGTATGAATGTATGAAGGGAGTTTCTGTAGATCTTCCATATTTGTTGGTCACAATGGAAGTACAGTCTATTTTCATAGTGATTCCGAACAGAGGAGGGGTCCTGAGGGTTCATGACTATCTGAAGAGAGAGCCAGGTTTGAGTGATGCTAATGTAGACCTTTTGGTGTTATTCTTGGAAGTAGTACTAGAGAACAATATATTTTGTTTTGGATCACAATGTTTTTTACAGAAGGATGGTGTGGCTATGGACCCTTCTAGTGCCAATAGCTATGCCAGCCTATTTATGGCTGCATGGGTGGAGATTCATTTGTTTTCTATGGATGAGTATGTGGTCAATGTATTGTTCTACAGATACTTTGTAGATGACTTGTTTTTTATATGGATGGGATCCACAGAAGAGTTATTAAATTTCATTGATAAGGTTAATACCCTCACACCATTTTTGAATTTTAGTCATGAGTTTTCAAGCATGTGGATCTCATTTTTGGATGTTTATATAGAGAGGCTAACCTGTGGGTTGTTGAATACAGGTCTGTATAGGAAGCCATGTCATTGAAATGCACTTCTCCATAGTCACAGTATGCACCCTGGTTATTTGTTTGGGAACATTGTTAGGGGTTAGGTTCTAAGGACCTCCCGATACACCCCGAGGAGTGAACGTTTTGAAGCAGGGTTAACTGATTTGTGTGAAAGGTTTAGAGCTAGAGCCTATAGAGATTCTGATTTAGAGAAAGGGTTGTGTGAGGTATCCAGTCTGAGGGAAGGTAGTGGTGCTCCATATTTTTCAGATGTGGCAGTGGGACCATTGAATGTAGGACCCGATAGATTAAATGATGAGATGAAATCTGGGAATTGTTTCAGGATACCACTGTTTTATACGAAAGATGTAGGAAGTATAAAGGATGTGATTCGGCCACACTGGGGTGCCCTGACAGTTGATACTGATTTAAGGGAGTTGGTAGGTACTATGCCATGCCATGCTTTGTGTATAAGAATAAACCCAGTTTGAAGGAAAGGTTGTGTTATCCAAAGGGAGCACGGATGAACTACGAGGTCACAGGGACTGTCCCGTGTGGTAAATGTAATTATTGTGGTTACATTGACACTAGTATTAGCTTTGCTCACCCCGAGTCTGGTTTTATACACAAGGTGAAGGTACATGCAGATTGTACAACTATGCACGTGGTATACCTTGCCTTCTGTCAGTCATGTAATGTTTTCTATGTGGGTAAGACAGACAGGGGGTTGAGGGATAGCATAAGGGAGCACCTTTACCAGATCAGAATTCAATCTACTGTGAATGCCCTTTCTAAGCACGTTTTGGCTACTAATGATGCTCATATTTTCCATTTTAAAGTTCTTGATGTAGTATTGTTGAATTTTAGGCGTGGGGACCTAAGGAACAGAACCAAGATTCTTGAGTCTAAATGGATTGTTAGACTAAGAACGGACTTACATCCAGGGTTGAATGAGAAAGTGCCCTTGAAACCGTTTCTGAAATCTAGGAGGTTGAAATAGATGTGTTATTGTTTGGCATACTATCTTATATTATCAATTTTATTTATTTATTATTATATATGAATGCATCAGATTAAATGATTTGTTTGTATGTTAATTTGGTATTGCATATGTTATATTAATTTTTTTAGGTATGTTCTATATGTATTTTATACTTCATTATAGCTGTTACACCTTTAAGGGTCTCTCTGATCCGTTTGATTTTGGCACCTTATTTTGTTTAAATGCACAGCTGATGTATGTGGTTATATGGTCTGATGAAGCCTTCTAGGTGAAAGTGCTTACCAAGTCTGTTTTGGCCAATAAATCGTTTTTATGAGTTTATGTGTCTTTCTACTGATATTGCATACTGTATGCTGATGGTAGATGGTTGACTGAATTAATTTGTACATTCGTATTCTACGTGTAGCTTGCAGCGTTGTTTTGCTCTAGCACTGTGTTTTTTTTCAATTTACAAGATTTTGGCATGGTGTGTGCTAAATGCGTTTACTCTGTGGAGAGCGTTTTCATTGCTGGATAATGTTGATGGAATTCACACTGCCCTTTTTTGGACAGTATTTACATTCATATCAATTTTTTACATTTTAAAGAGATTTTGGTAAACTACTTTATGATATTATGTGATTTGAAAGTAACTATACAGTTCAGAAATACAAAACTGTATAAGTTTCTAACTTTCATTGACTGGGATATATTATTATTATTATTATTCTTGCAAACATGCAAATTTAGTGCATAAACAAAAATGTTATGCTTGGTGTCTCGGAATGAATCCAAAAACAGTATTTAGTTGAACATGCTGAAATTAACCACTGTATTTGCTTTTAAGAAGAAACTTTATTTATATATAATTAGGATAGATTCAATGTAGATTATATTGTATGCTTTTTAAGACGAAATCTTTAAATACCTAAGAAAGACTATCCAAAATGATTTCTCTGAAAATCGTGAAATATAGTTAATGGGATTTTTTCTATTGTTTAGTATATATATGGTGATAAATGTTTATATTTACAGGTTTTAATGTTTTAGTGTGATGTATTTACAGCTGTGACACCTTGCCAATATTGATTGATTGATTGCTTGATTGGTTTATATTTGTTAACCAATGTAGAATACTGATTCAAATGGGCCATTTTCAGTTTTAGACCAGGAAGACAAATAAAAAACAAACAGAAAAAAGGATAAACAGTGCATGGATTACAAAGGTTAACAGTTAGTAACAAACATACAAAAGTAGTAAATTAGTATTATTATTTTTTTCTTATTATTCATATTACAGATGTTAAATAGCTGTGCAGTCATGATTACTGATCCTGGTGCCCTTTGCTGTTCTCCATTCTGCTACTTCCCTCAACTTTACTACACAATGTGCAGAAACTTCTTGTGTTTGATTACAAATGCAGTATCAGTATTCATTTCTGAATGCTGATAATGCACTCCCAACCAACTGGCATCTACTGATTGGACCCCCTAATACCTTGCAACCAGGGTACTGCCCGACTCACTCCACCCTAGTTATTCCTTTGCCCAATTATAGCAAGCTGGGTCAGGTGGTTACATGATTTGTGGATGAGATTCTAGTAATGTTGATAAGAATTCTACATGAATTACGTCTGTATTACTTTACGGTTTACTGATTGACATACCTATGACCGATTTATTGATGTTGATGTATAAATTATTTACTTTTTATTCTAGTATGTTATTGACATTTGTTTGCATATCATTTATCAGTTCATCACAGAACAGTTACTGCAGGAATGAATTTATTATCTGACAAATAATTTCCAATATTAATAAAGAAAATAAGCAACACTGCACTGACAGAATACTTAAATAAAATAAAAAATAAAAAATAAAGTACAAACAATTGTAAGCGCTTTCACAGGACACTGCTTCTTCGGCAATTAATAACATTGCAAATGCACTCACATTAAATAAAACTAAATAGCCAATAAGAGCATAGGAAAACCTATCACAGGTCACAGGGACTGTCCTGTGTGGTAAATGTAATTATTGTGGTTACATTGACACTAGTATTAGCTTTGCTCACCCCGAGTCTGGTTTTATACACAAGGTGAAGGTACATGCAGATTGTACATCTATGCACGTGGTATACCTTGCCTTCTGTTAGTCATGTAATGTTTTCTATGTGGGTAAGACAGACAGGGGGTTGAGGGATAGCATAAGGGAGCACCTTTACCAGATCCAGATCAGAATTCAATCTACTGTGAATGCCCTTTCTAAGCACTTTTTGGCTACTAATGATGCTCATATTTTCCATTTTAAAGTTCTTGATGTAGTATTGTTGAATTTTAGGGGTGGGGACATAAGGAACAGAACCAAGACTCTTGAGTCTAAATGGATTGTTAGACTAAGAGCGGACTTACATCCAGGGTTGAATGAGAAAGTGCCCTTGAAGCCGTTTCTGAAATCTAGGAGGTTGAAATAGATGTGTTATTGTTTGGCATACTATCTTATATTATCAATTTTATTTATTTATTTATTTATTATTATATATGAATGCATCAGATTAAATGATTTGTTTGTATGTTAATTTGGTATTGCATATTTTATATTAATTTTTTTAGGTATGTACTACATGTATTTTATACTTCATTATAGCTGTTACACCTTTAAGGGTCTCTCTGATCCGTTTGATTTTGGCACCTTATTTTGTTTAAATGCACAGCTGATGTATGCGGTAATATGGTCTGATGAAGCCTTCTAGGTGAAAATGCTTACCATGTCTGTTTTGGCCAATAAATTGTTTTTATGAGTTTATGTGTCTTTCTACTGATATTACATATTGTATGTTGACGGTAGATGGTTGACTGAATTAATTTGTACATTCGTATTCTACGTGTAGCTTGCAGCTTTGTTTCGCTCTAGCACTGTGTTTTTTTTTCAATTTACAAGATTTTGGCATGGTGTGTGCTAAGTGCGTTCACTCTGTGGAGAGCGTTTTCATTGCTGGATAATGTTGATGGAATTCACACTGCCCTTTTTTGGACAGTATTTACATTCATATTAATTTTTTACATTTCAAAGAGATTTTGGTAAACTACTTTATGATATTATGTGATTTGAAAGTAACTATACAGTTCAGAAATACAAAACTGTATAAGTTTCTAACTTTCATTGACTGGGATATATTATTATTATTATTATTCTTGCAAACATGCAAATTTAGTGCATAAACAAAAATGTTATGCTTGATGTCTCGGAATGAATCCAAAAACAGTATTTAGTTGAACATGATGAAATTAACCACTGTATTTGCTTTTAAGAAGAAACTTTATTTATATATAATTAGGATAGATTCAATGTAGATTATATTGTATGTTTTTTAAGACTGGAAATCTTTAAATACCTAAGAAAGACTATCCAAAATGATTTCTCTGAAAATCGTGAAATATAGTTAATGGGATTTTTTCTATTGTTTAGTATATATATGGTGATAAATGTTTATATTTACAGGTTTTAATGTTTTAGTGTGATGTATTTACAGCTGTGACACCTTGCCAATACTGATTGATTGATTGTTTGATTGGTTTATATTTGTTAACCAATGTAGAATACTGATTCAAATGGGCCATTTTCAGTTTTAAACCAGGAAGGCAAATGAAAAACAAACAGTAAAAAAGGATAAACAGTGCATGGATTACAAAGGTTAACAGTTAGTAACAAACATACAAAAGTAGTAAATTAGTATTATTATTTTTTTCTTATTATTCATATTACAGATGTTAAATAGCTGTGCAGTCATGATTACTGATCCTGGTGCCCTTTGCTGTTCTCCATTCTGGTACTTCCCTCAACTTTACTACACAATGTGCGAACATGTCTTGTGTTTGACTACAAATGCAGTATCAGTATTCATTTCTGAATGCTGATAATGCACTCCCAACCAACTGGCATCTACTGATTGCACCCCCTAATACCTTGCAACCAGGGTGCTGCCCGACTCACTCAACCCTAGCTATTCCTTTTCCCAATTATAGCAAGCTGGGTCAGGTGGTTACATGATTTGTGGATGAGATTCTAGTAATGTTGATAAGAATTCTATATGAATTACGTCTGTATTATTTTACGGTTTACTGATTGGCATACCTATGACCGATTTATTGATGTTGATGTATAAATTATTTACTTTTTATTCTAGTATGTTATTTGTTTGTATATCATTCATCAGTTCATCACAGAACAGTTACTGCAGGAATGAATTTATTATCTGACAAATAATTTCCAATATGAATAAAGAAAATAAGTAACACTGCACTGACAGAATACTTAAATAAAATAAAAAATAAAATATAAAGTACAAACAATTGTAAGCGCTTTCAGGTCCGCTTCTTCGACAATGAATAACATTGCAAATGCGCTCACATTAAATAAAACTAAATAGCCAATAAGAGCATAGGAAAACCATTTATAACAAAAAGGTCTTCTTTGTTTCAATTTACATCTTAAAGAGACCTTCCCATTCAAGCCATCTCCCTTATCAGTTTGTAAATGTAGAATCCAATATAACTCCATATTCTCAGCAATGTTCCTAATGTCCCCTAGCCTATCTCCTAAAATAATCACTTCAATTGCTTTAAATTTAAAACAATGATGAATTCCAACCTCTAAAACATGTTTAGCAAGTGAATTCAGAATAATTCCTTGTCTGATGTCCTGTGAATGTTCCCTAATTCTATCTTTAAAGCAATGGTCTGTTTTCCCCACATCAAATTTCCTACAGATCTTACATTGGGATAAATAAACAAGGTGTTTTGCTGAGCAACTAGCATCCACCATGAAAAAATATTCCCTGTTAGTGGTAGGATGTATAAATTCACTGTCACTGTCTAAAAGTGACAAAAATTACATCCACCATATGGAAAACTATCAAAATTCAAAGACCGTGGTCGTTGCCCATTGTTGTAACAAAGCAAATGTTTAAGAGACTTTTTATTCCAAAACCTAAAAGATGGTTTATTATTTTTATTTATTTTTATTTACATTTGTTTACTGGGAAATTCCGACTGGATGCAGATCCTTTTTCAGTGGATGCCTGGGGAGAAAAGCTCCACATCATGTACATGATAGAGATACAAAGTTGCAGTAATAGTAAGCAACATTACATTACAGGTTGTTGGCTTTAATGCAATAAAAAGATATTGATTATCAACAGTATATACAGAAAATGTTGCAAGTTAAGATAGTTTCTTGTCATTTATAATATTAGTAACAAAGTTGTCAGACAAGATGTTAAAGTATGTAAAGACAACTAGCTATTTCTGACTGTGGTTAGTAGCGGCGGTAGTATAGTTGGGTTAAGAGTCTAGGTGTGGGGGGTGGGTAAGGGTGGGGGTGTTAGTCTGGATTAGAACAAGGACAAAGCCAGTGCAAATTTAAGTGGAATTTGAGTGCATTCTTGAAAGGGCTACTTGAAGGTAGAGTAGTTATAGAGGGTGGAAGATTGTTCCAAAGTTTAGATATGGTACATGAATGGCTTCTCCTGCTGAGTTCTTGGGTTTGATAACAGTGAGTTGATTTTTCTTGCTTGATCTTAGGGGCCTAGTGGGGTGATAGCGTTGGAGAAGGTTTTGAAGGGAAGGGATGTTAAGGGTGTGGTTAATAAGTTTATGAGCGAGGGTGAGTTGATTAAAGTGAAGGAGTTGTGGGAGTTCTAGCCAGTTTAGTTCTTTAAGAGAGATACAATGATGGCTGCCGTAGGAGGTTCCAGTGGCAAATTTAGCAATTTTGTTGTAACAAGCATCCAGCTTGTGTAGGTCTGTCTGTCTAAGGTTGGTAAGTTTCGGGGATGCATAGAGTAGGGTGGAGATTAGCTGGGAATTGGCTATGGAGATTCTAGCTGCCTTGGTTAAGAATTTGCGGCTTCAATATAATGTACCAAGTTTCTTGTGAACTTTTCTTATTGTGAGAGATATGTGGGTGTCAAATCTAAGTTTGTTGTCTATTTCCACACCAAGTAATTTTGTGTGTTCTGATGGAGAGATGATAGTATTGTCTTTGGCAAGAATGTTGAAGTGGGGGGTGTTTTGGGTGGCTTTGGAAGATTGGAACAGGAGAAGTTTTGTCTTACTTGGGTTGAGTAGGAGCTGAGCATTGAATAGCCAGCTTTCTACAGAAGAGAATGATTCCTGTGTGATTTGTTGTAGTTCTGGTAGAGTGGGGGCAGAGCAGATGCAAGTCATCTGTGTACTGTATAAGAGATGCTTGTGTGGTGGCAGTATGTAGGTTGTTAGTGAAAAGTGAGAGTAGCAGAGGGCCAAGGAAAGACCCTTGGGGAACTCCGAGAGTAACTGGGAGGTGAGGTGATGTGTTATTGTCCCAGATTACTGATTGCTGGCATTCGTGTAGATAGCTGTGGAACCAGTTGCAGGCTGGTTGTGAGAAGGAGAGGTTGGGGAGAGTAGAGAGTAGTAGCTCATGAGATATATATTGAGATTTATATAATGAGATATATTGCTGTGGGGTTTAGTCCCCAAAACAATTTTATTGAATTATCAGAGGAGAGAATATGCTAACTTTTTTCAATAATGCTACATACAGAGCTAATATTATTGGAATATGTCAGACTGGTACTTCGCTTAAGAAAAAGTTATCACCAGTCCTGGGACGCATGTTACTACTAATCATGGAAGCCCTCTCTGAATAATAAGGCTTACCCTTTTGCAATCTAAGGGTAGTGAAATCAGACATGTCTCTATCCAACTCATGGGTAGAGTACCCCCTATCCAATACCTCTTCTCACATCACATCAATCTCTGTTTTAAAAATCTCATCCCAATTGTGAACTCTGGACAATCTTAAAGCTTGTGCTTTAATTATATGTCTATGTATTCTGAGTGGATGTAAACTCTGGTGATGTAAAAGAGGGTTTCTATAACATGGTTTCCTATACCTCCAAGTAACAATTCTATTCAGAGTCCTTCTCTAATCTAACATCTAAAAAATCAATCATGGAGTCAGAAACCTGTGTCTCAAACTTCAAAAATGTACTAGTCTGGTGCACATATGTAATAAACTGTTCAAATTCTTCATGGTTACACACCCACAAAATAAAGACATTGTCAACAAATATGCAATATAATCTAATATGAGGGGAAAACCTGAAGTGGACTGCCACTGTGCCATCATGCTGTTAGTGTAACTATTGGCACACGGTGTCCCCAAGGCCATCCTAGATTTTTGCCAATAGAATCTGCCTGCAAAAGTAAAAACATTGTTCTCTAAAATAGTCTCAATACATAAGCAGATCAAATCTATCAAACATGATATGTACAGTGTATTTGCAATAATTAGGAAATGTAGTTCCATTCATGTTGGCCAACCATGGTAATTCAGTGTTGTGAATTTCATGTTTTAGATGTTTCGTCTTTACCACTGTTCGATGTATATGTGTCAATGTTATGGTTGTCAGTTCTTTCATGTTTCTTGCCAGTTCACCAACTCTCAGACTCTATGATGTTCTCAAACCAGTTACTCTTTCCCGTGATGCTTCAAAATTTAGTCTTGGTGCAGTCGTTCTCCAAGAGGGTCAACCTGTTTCCTATGCATCCAGAACTCTAACCCAAACTGAAACGCAGTATGCTCAGATAGAGAAAGAACTTTTGGCAATTGTGTTTGCATGTTTGAAGTTCCATGATTATTTATATGGTAGACCTATCCAGATCTACAGACCACCAACCTCTAGTCACTATTTTGAGAAAGCCTATGCATTCAGCTCCAGCCAGATTGCAACGTATGATATTGAGATTGCAGAAGTACAATTTCAATCTTGTCTACACAAAAGGCAAGCTTCTTTATTTTACTGATACATTGTCCAAATCACCCAGAAATACCACTGAAGAGCATGAGAATGAGAAACTTGATTTTGAAGTCATGGAAGTGAGTAATTTTTCTTCCACATGTCTCGATTAGCTTAGAAATCATACAGCCTCAGATCCTGTTCTACAAAAGGTCAAACACTTTATCAGCCAAGGATATCCATCAAAGCAATCTAGTTTACCTCAAGAAGTGTAACCTTATTTTCCTTACAGAGATGAGATTTTGTCTGACAATGGTATTGTTATGAAAGGTCTAAAAGTAATTGTTCCAAAGTCTTTGCAACAAGAGTATATTGCTATCTTGCATTGTGATCACCCAGAAACCGATTCTACTAAAAGGAAGATGAGAGGACTAGTGTTTTGGCCTTCTATGTCACAAGACATTGAGAGAGTAATTTTGTCTTGTTGTGTATGTAATAGTACAAAGCCACATAAACAGAAGTAACCACTTCATCTAAACCAGATTCCTGAACTACCTTGGTTGACAGTAGTCGCTGGCGTTTTCGAGTGGAATGGTCAACATTACTTGGTGCTACTAGCCATTTACTCCAATTGGTTTGAGATTGACCTCTTCCTAATCTAGCATCCAGTACTGTCATTACTAAGATGAAGCATCATTTTGCAGTCTGTGGTAGTCAGCACAAGGTTATTTCTGATGGTAGTAGACAGTTTAAACAATTCAAAAGATATGCTGAAGAGTAGGGCTTTACTCATGTTACAAGTAGTCCAGAGTACCCGCAGTCAAGTGGCTTGACAGAACATGCAGTTCAAAGTGCAAAACAGTTACTGGAGAAGTCAAAATTAGATAATAGTGATGTGTTCCCGAATTTTTTGAATCCCAGAAATATTCCTCATGATAGACTCCTGACCAGAGACTTCTGTCGAGACAATCCAGAACTACCTTACCAATCAGCAGTAGTTTGTTGGTTCCAAGTGCTAAGAATAACAGATCAGTGAGAGCCCATGTGTTAAAGAAATCTCTATCCCAGAAGTCTTATTATGATAAGTCCAGCAAACCACTCAATCTATTACATGAAGGTGAGACAGTGAGAATGCAAATGTGCAAAGGTTATGATCAGATTGGTGCCCAGAGCCCAGATAATACATTTTGGAATCACAAGGAGTAAAGTTTAGGCAGATTGGAAACATTTGATGCCGGTGTCTGAGTCTGGACCACAGCAGCTTGCCTGTGAGAAAGGCTCTTTATCTCAGAGTGAGTTATCCAGCGTTTCAGTTCCTGAGAACGTTCCAGTAAATATCCCTGTTCCTGAGATTAATCCTGAAGTTCCTGATATGAGTAGTTCACCGAAGACTGTCCCTGTTGCTAAATCCAATTCTGAATTGTTAGAAGATCAGGTCGTATTTGCAGACCATGTTACAGATACACAGCAACTTGGACATGAACATTGTGTTTGTTTCTAATGTCTATATTATTGCATGTCTTATTCTAATGCCATTTCATTGAAGACAATATATTTAAGAGGGAGGAGGTACATCAGTGTGTGTACAGCTTTAAGAAGCTTTCTAGGAGCGTGCACAAGTGCAGAAATACTGAGTACATGCAAGCTTGACTGTCATTTTGTAGTAATCAGTTGAGATGTAAGCATGTCAGTTAATCAGTTTATTTATATTTTGTAATGCTGCCTCCCATCCTGATATGTTTCTATATAATAAAGCATATAAATGAACTACCCTGCCTGTTTGTCATCTATACTAGAAAGGGGTGATCGACAGCCCATATCAGACACTTGCTGGGCTGTAGTAAAGCAGGCCGATGTTGACAGCAAAATGGCTGGTGAAGAAGATGCCAAAGCCCTGATATTCATGACACAGCCTGAGGATAGTGAAACACAGTTACAAAGTATACTGGATAACCCCCACCCACAACAGGTGGATAATTCCAAAGGTTATGACATGTGCTCACACACTCAATACAATGAGGAAATGACATTACAGTGGGGGGAGAGTGGAACGCCAAATAGTTCAACACCTATTTCTTGGGAACAGCCTGGACATGTTGACAAAGTCACTATCATTTCAGAGGTATAGTGCCAGCTGTAACACCAAAGGGGTGCCAGGTGCAGGCATATCTCACAACTAGCTCCTGAGACATGGAGGGCCTTGCTTGCCCAGCAGCAGATGCACCAATACATTGTTCAGGGACAGGCCACTGCCACTGAGAGTGAGGCAGAAATGCTTAGAGTATTACTGCATACTTGAGTATTTTAACCAGTACATAGGAATGGTAGAGGCTGAGGACAATGCTGTGATGCTCTTCATGTGCAGTATAGTGGCACACACACAGCATCCATATCCACCTGAATGTGCACACTAGTAAATGTGTACCAAAGTCATACTGGAAACAGCTGGATGTGGAGAGGGGGCATTCTGTGAATAGACTGCACCCCAAGTGATTCCAAATAATGTGCTGAACAGATTATGGATGTTACATCCAAAAAGAAAGTAGGAAGGCATAGTTAGCTTTCTGCAACACATGATAGAACCTCACAGGAGAGGTTTCTATCATGCAACACTGTCAGGTTAGAGCCTGGAGGTTCACCTGCATCCAGTAGTTCATGCCATCACAAGAGCTAAGCATCGAGATCACATGCCAGCACTTGGTCACCATCCATGGTACCATCACCCACACTCTCCTTAGTGGACATTGTGTATGACACCTTAGTTATCTAAGTCATGTGACAGACTTCAGTCAATACAAGGCAGTACTTACTCAACAGTTATCTGACAGGGATGTCTCGGCTCATTTCATCACTACATCTGTAGAACAGTGGTGACATAGTGCAAAACAGAAAAAAATAAAAAAAAATGTTCTACAAGTTTCAATCTTTGTGCACAGTTTAACACATCATGCAATAGTAAGGGCACTGCATGTGGAAGTTTGACAATAGTGATGCATGTGTTGTTACATCTTTCTTGGTAACCCTGCCAGTAAAACTAGCAGTGTTATCACTTAACCTTTAGCACTGTAAAATGATGGCTACTGTATGTAACTTTCTGACACAGCCAGCATGTGTTGAGAAAAATTACAACAGTCTGACGTACAATGTCACTTGACCATGCATCACACAGCAGTAAGGTTAAAATCAATGCTAAGTATGTTAAACAGAAGGTCTCACACAGTAGTCATTTTCTAGAACAATGTTGCCAGTTACTATAGCTGAAAACACATTAAAGAGGCAACAAAACACACACACACACACACACACACACACACACACACACACACACGCACACACGCACACACGCACACACACACACACACACACACACACACACACACACACACACACACACACACACACACACATAAACACACACACTCACATAAAAAAAAAACTTTTCTTTCTAGTATCTGTGTATTCATCATACTGTGTTATACTCTATGAAATGAAACACTGCACCTATGCATGCTACAATTCACCATCTTTAGATTTATTACTTGCCATCTGACCATAACATCTCTAACAGTGCTGCTCCACCCCTATAAAACTATAAATTATTTCTGAAGAAGTTGAAATCAGCAGCATATCAGATAGTGTGCTTAATTAACATCTACAACATTTTTATACCCTTTGCATTAACCATGAAGCTCACACATGGCACTGCAAGTAACACTGCATGCATCAAATATTATTTATACGATTGTTTTTGCTTCAGTTTCCCTAATTAATGTTATGGTTCATGTCACATCTTTGCCCATGCAACTGTATACCATGCAAGAGCCTGTCACATGGGATCCCATGTACTACTGCTGACTAGTTACCATCACTATCATCACTAATGTTAGGAATGATAGTGGCAGCCACACTGCCATCATTGGCAGTTACACACCAGCAGATGCATGATTGTGCTGTGCAGAATGTGACACATGGTAAGCATTCTGCATGCAGTAGTAGAATCATACTGAAGGGCAGCCCCAGGCTGAGCCAAGCAACAGAACTGAGCTTTCAGCAGGGCAAGTACTCACTCAGTGATGATCCGTGCTTGGGACAGGATAGTGTTGAACTGCTTGTCCCCTAGGATTAAAGACTGTTGTCATTAGCCAGGGATCATGTAGGTTACATGCATAATCTGTAAAACAAATAAGGAAGGGAACACATGAAAGAAAAGGGGGGAGTGTTTCTTCATGGGCCTCCGGTGACAATTGGCTTTGTTCCAAGTTGGACTTTCCCGGTTAACAAATGTTAAATAAATAAAATAAATAAATAGATTTACCAATAAGTTTTCCGATAAAAATAATGATGTCCTGTATCCAAACAGGCCAGGCTTTTAAAAGCTACATTTGTCTGTGAAGATAAACTTGCCGTCAATTACTCATTGTAAGTCTATATATATATATATATATATATATATATATATATATATATATATATATATATATATATAAACATATATATAAAATATAGATATATATGTGTGTGTGTGTGTGTGTATGTGTTTTGTGTTTCTATCCATGTGGTGACTATGTGTGTGTGTATGTGTTTTGTGTTTCTATCTATATCGTGACTAACCTACTAGTAAATGAGGTCTAAATGAATGAGCATATTTTTATGTTTGAATATATATATATGTTTGGTCAACCACTGTCCATTTAGTTGACAAAATGTGGTTGATTAAGCAGATGATAGACAGCTGTATGAACAGGCAAACTTTTTTTACCATGGTCAAGTTCCATATGTCACCATGTAAAAGTTGACATATGTCTGAGATTTTCTTTATGTTGTTATACTGATGTCATGAACTGCAAGCAGAGATACTGTATTACTAGGTTATGAAATCTACTATTAGTGACATGGTGTATGCTTAAAATTGTCACAGTGTAACTTTAAAAAAAAACATTCTCAGGACAGTATTCCTCAGACCCTCCAGGGAAATTTGCATTTTGTGTTCTTTCAAATGTTTTTTTTTTACTGCAGGATACCCGGATACACATAACATTAAGTTGTATTTTCACAATGGGTGAAGGTTGAGGGGTAGTTATGAGCAGTACAGGACAAATCATTCACAGTGGAATAAATATACCAGAGTGACTAGCTGTTGCTCATGTAAAATATGCTTGCAAAACCAAAACCCTATTACACAGTGGACAAACAAATGTAAAGCCTCCAAAATTACATGAAACTTAACAAAACATTCGAAACGTATATGTCCATCATACAGTCATTCTGGAGACAATTAGCGATAAAGTAGGCGATGGTCATAATGGTGGGTGGGGACCGGGAGACAAGTTCAATGAAATATTAAGTTAACTCTTAAGACAAGCAACAAGCAAGTTATAGATTTCTTACACTGATGTCAAATACCTAGTGCTTAACTATTGTTAGTATGGAAAAAGTAGAGAAGGGGTGAAGGAAATGATTGGAGTCATGTTAAATACACATAAAAGGTGGCCTGGAAAGGGCTATTACCTCCTTCTACCCTCAAGCAAATGTAATATAATGTAATGTGACTCTTTAAGAGAGACCTACTTCCAGTTTACTTGCAAAGTCAGGTTAAAGTGTGAAAAGTCTGACAGGTATAAATGCACATCAATAAACTGAGTTCGTAATTAAGCAAGAGAAAGGCAAATGAGCATTTATTAAAGGGCAGTCAAATGAAAAAGAGGGAACTGGTGGTGAGAAGGAAACAGTTGACTACTATAAAAAATACTTTAAACATTTGGTACATTCTGCATGGCATAGCAGAATGTATTTCTGAAACAAGATCATATGTTATACAAATGATAGAACTGTATTAACAATGCGTTCATGATGCACAGATAAATAATAATACAGGAGACCCACAAAGCACTGTTAAGTGACCAGTAATTTTTGTTGTTTATTTTATTTATTTATTTAGTTAGTTATTGACATTTGGTAACCAGGAAAGTCCACTGGATCAGAAACACATTTTCAGTGGAGGCCCATGGAGAAAAACTCAAAGAAAGGTTACAAAAAAAAATTACATCATGTAAAACAGTTATATACAGAGCATAAGGAACAACATTTGCAATTACAATTTCACATCAATTCAGGTAAACATAGTAGATATCATTAAGTATTTACAGAGGTTTAAGGTATTTACAGTTTGGAAACTATAATCATATACAGGCATGTTCCGTTGAAAATTTCAGTTTCATTTACCCACTTAGGATGTGGTGTGGATAGTGAAAGAAGAATGCTATGTCTTAAGGTGTGATGCATTGTGGGTAAGGAGAAAGAATACAAAATCGTAGGTTAGGATGCAGTGTGGTGGGAAGAGAAAAATACTACATTGTAACTGTAGGTACTGTTCCAAAGCTGCCCTACTTTCATGGAAATATGCAATAAGTGTTGGCCACAGATTTTAAAATTATGTAATGGAAGAACCACTTTGGTAAATATTTCTGAAGGGGATAAAGAGCATAAAAATACAGCCAGTTTTAGAGTAAGTTTGTTGGTTGATGTACTGATATTTGAATCATGTGATGCAGGAGTTAATGTCGGGGTGACGTTTAAGGATGTTGTGAAGGCAGAATGTGTCTTACCACAGCTAAAGGTGGTAGTTAACATATGTGATTACAGAAGGGTGAGAGTGGAGCATGAGGTTCAACACATGCACCCTCTTTGATCTTTCCTATTCTTTTTGGCCATGAAAGTCTTGACCTGAAGGGTATGTGGAGTGACTGTGGGGGGTGGGGCGGGGAAGATGAATGATCACTTTAGATTTTCTGCAGATGACTCTATCTTCTTTGGAACAAAGGTTGGCAATATTCTTGCTAAGTCTTAGTGGATTTTTCCAAATTTAAGGTCGTCAGAAATGCCATATTGATCCCAGATGACAATAATTGCCCTAGTAGCAGGAAGAGACTAGAACATTTGGGGAATTCCAGTACAATGAAGAGGAGTGATGTGATTTCAGTGTGAATACTTTCCAGTCCTAAGGCAATAAGGGAGTAGATTGTTGAAGTGCTGAAGGAAAGAGAGGCTACGAAAGATTAGAAAGGTGATATTTCAGGAAAAAATGAAAGCAAAATACTACAACCTTAAGTGCTGTATTTGATGTGTCATTTCAGGATTTACCCTAGTTATGATATGCTGAGGGGCTTTTGACTGGTTTAGAAAAATCTGCTTAGCAATTGAAGATAATTAGAATAGCAACATGAAGGTTGAAGGGTTGAGGTGCAGCTGGAACTAATATATCTGACTGGTAAATTACACTGCAGCATTTAATGTGAATCAGCTGATCTGAATGATGAAGGGTCCACATCTTATTTAAGCAGTTTTATGAGAATGTTGTGGAAAGGATGGATGATACATATAAAACACTACCGTGAAATATAGTGACAGGTGTGGGAGATTCCATAAATGGAATAGGGGGAATGACGTTTTGTGAAGGAGCAAGAAAATATTAGTATGAGGGAAGACAGAAATCCACAGCAGAGAATGAGTGGGTGGGCAAAGGGATAATGGAGCCAGCCAATATGTTAAATCTAGAGAGCATAGAACTGAATAGTTTGATGAATTGTAGACTGACTATTGGGTCAAAGCCTGCATAATTAGACTACCTACAGACTGGGGAAGATATAATGAGGTTGTAATAATACTGCAGAAGGCTGTAATAGAATGAGGGAATTGAGAATGGGAAATGCAGGTGGTGAGGGTACAGGCTTCCCCAATAAAGGAGTGGATAGAAGTGGTGAAGTGGTTTGCACTATCAACAGAAATAAGACAGAGTTGGGGAAGCCAGGCACTGAAGACACTGAAGGAGAAGTGAGTTGGTGAAAATAGATGCATTTGGGAGAGGAGGAATGGAAGATGTCCTAAACAGTATGTTAGAGGTTTGAAATAGCTACACCATTTGGATTACTGGTACAATAGCCCTATTACATGGAGAAATGAGAAGCTAATGGGAGATTACAGATGTTGAATCTACAGTACAGAGAGGCTAATATCATCCACATGTTGTGGGTCTGCTTGGAGTTGTTAGTAGTAGGAGTACGGCTGTAGGTTTTTTGTACAGAGCCAGTTAATGGCTGGCAGACTTACCATTTTAGGACTGTGGTCTGGCAAGCCTGTGTAATCTAGGAGGTAAGACAGTCCAGGTAATGCAGATGTCTTGGGGAAAAAAGTCTAATACTAAGACGTTGGAAAGACTGCACAAAAAGCTGGGACATGAGTGTTAACAGGCAGAATGTAAAATCATGGAGAGATCATGTTCTAGTCTCATCCTACCACTGGGAAAAATCACTGTTTTCTGGAATCAGTGCTCCATTTATGGAAATGCAGAGACACCTGGTTGCCTCTAGATGAAATATGTAAAATTCACTGTTTTGGAATGTATTATCTAAAAGAGTCACATTTGTTAGCTGTATAACTGTCTCTCATTACATTTTCTACATAAGTAACAGGAACTCTTACAAAAAATCAGCTTTTATAATACAAAACAGCAAACAGAAAATACATTATTACTTGCTCACAAAATATTGCAAGTGAACAAATGTACCATGTCTTCTTCCATTTCATAGATATCAAGGTATATATTTGTGTCTAATAGACCTGATTATATAAACAATGATATCAGTTAACAAAAAGGTATCTAACAAGAAACACGTACTCCCTTGAGTTTTGACAGAACAAGTAAGTTAGTTTAGTTGACAACATTTACAGGCAATTTGGATTTTAACTACAGGTTATTACAAAGCCTAGGATGAGTTTATGTTCAATAACATCACAGCTGCATACTTGTTCCTCACACAAACAGCAACTGTAAAACGAGAAAGACATCGCTGGGAGTCTGGGACTTTTCTGAGCAAGGTGATCACAGCTGCAAATAAATGCATTTATAACCCTCTGAACAAAGTGTACACAACATGTTGCATTGATCACCATGGCAACGTGGTATAATGACTAAGTTTCTGTGTAAAGGACAGATGGGAGCCATGCCACAGAAAGGGCAGAGTAAAAACGGAAGAGAATGAGCAGGAACCATATTGTTAGGTATTACTCAAGATCCTAATTCTTAACAACCAAGTTCCAGATGAGGTGGAAAAAAGGCCACCTCCACTGCTTTCCTATGAGAATTACATGTGACTCTGCTTATGACATGATGTGGGTATCTAAATGCTAAATCTCATTTCAGACAAGATACATGATCTGCCAAATCTAAGGTTTTAGTGTTGAAATATTTCAGTCTAAATGTTATCCTTGTCAGCAGGATGGTGTCTTTCTGGTCTGTTCAGCAATTTTATTTAATAATGTATCTCCACACCCACCCTTTCTTTACTCTTTTACCCACCTGTTCCACACCTTCTTGAAGGTCTCTGTGAGTTTTCTCTGCAACCAAATCTGGTAGAACATTCTTCCGGTAAGCAGTCTTCTGAGTGAAAAAATACTTTTGCAAATTCAGGGAGTAATTAGTCACTATAATCTGCTATCTACATACCTTTCCTGCTTAGAGTCACCTTTTCACAGCATTCCAACATAATCTTGTGCATTCATATCAAATCACCTTTGCCCTTTCTGTGCACTAGTGCAAAGAGCTCACACTTCTCTATTCTTTGTTCAAGTATGCAAGCCTTTTGATAAAGTCTGGCATAAAGTACATCCAGTGAACCTCAAAAAGAATGTTTCTTACAGGTGACAAGCCCCCTGCATCCCTAAGTCAGAGGACATCCCTCATTCACACCATATTTACATATACCAACTCCAAGGTTGCACAACAACAGAGTAAAGGGAAACATCTACCATCGCTGAAAGTACTTTTAGCAATTTTAATTCACGCAGCTGGCATTCAGAGAACCTGCTGTCAATCAACAGGTTCCCCTTTCTCCTCCGTCCCTTACACATTTCCCCTGATTTCCATCTATGCATCCTGTAATAGCCAGATATTTCTCATCCTTTATGGATGGATGGATAAGGTCTCCAACAGAGATGTGGCTTTACATATTTGGTGTGGGACAGGATTAATTAAATAATAACACCTTGTATATTACCTTAAAGATGTTGAGAAAATCATCACCATCCTAGGGAGAAAAGACCCCAGGACCTGAAACAGTTCCATACTTTATTGGGTATCCACTCACTAATACTCCTCAATATATGACATCAGTAGGTATGACTACTGAAAAATTCAGGGTCATTCTCTGTTTTTGTGGCACAACACTGTTTCCTAGTTGTGGGACTCTCCCACACAATACTGAGGTGTCATTCATCCACCTTGTTGCACCTCATAGCACATAGGTTCATAGGTTCATACTAGGCTATCTGCCCTGAGGCAATTATAAGCCTAGCCCGATTCTGTATGGCTTACGCCACCCCTTGATTTGAGTATACTGTGCCCTTTTTAAGGTTTAGTTTACTCTGCCTCTGTCTAATAGTGACACTGGAGTAATCCCTGGGACAAACCTACGATCCCCCATCCACCTATCTAGATTCTTTTTGAAGAGATTCAGTGAGGTGCTCTGCTTCACATGAACTGGAATTCTATTCCAGAGCGAAGGGAGCCTCTGGGTTATGAACCTGTCCCTCCAGAAAGTTCTATTTATTTCTGTTCTGAGGTTCAAGTCCCTCGAGTGTGTGGCTCTAAGGGATTTAGATTTACTGAGGTGGAGCATGTCCATTAATTCTGGATTTGACATAGCTTTGTATGTCAGGCATAGATTGCCTCGAAGTAGGCGGTATGCAACTGAGTAGAGCTGGACTTTTTTTAACCGAGCAGCATATGGCATCTGTTTGAGACCCTTGATCCTCTTGGTGAGATACTTTTGGGGTCTTTCCAGTTGCTGCAGGTGTCAGGTAAGGTACATCCCAAAAGAGGCATTGTATTCTATGATGGGCCTGATGAGGGATGAATAAAGGGGCATTACCTCTCTTGATCTAGATGTGAAACCCTTCGTGATGAGGTGGGCTATGTAGAAGGTCTTTCTAACCACTTTGGCAATGTGGTTTTCAAAGGAGAGATTGCTATCAACTTGGGTCCCCAGGTCCCTAATAACTTTCTCTGTACTTAATGGGTTTCCGCCTATGTGGTAATTTGTGGGCACATTGTTTTTGCCAAAGGGTATGACTATACATTTTTTGGTATTTAGCTTTAAACCATGGTGCTGGCACCAGTTATCTGTCTCTGTGAGACCTTTTTGAAGGATGTTTGTGTCAGCTATAAATAGTTTTCTCTCTGTTGAGTCACGTCTGACTGAATCATATTATTCTTCTTTAGGGCTGACATTGTCACCAATCTTTGATCATTTGAAATGAAAAGGCTTCAGTGTTGGATCAGGGAATGACTAAATTTTCAATATATATTGAAAGCTCCCTGTTTTTTTTTTATTGAAACTCCCATGGGCTAGGAAGATCATTTCTTTCAACCATCCTTTATTTTGCAGAATGTCCAGACTTTTGCCTCATATTTCTTTTTTTTCCCATAAAGTTTATGCTTTTCTGGCAGATCATTGAGGATTTAAGTCATGAAATAATAATAGACATTTGAGTTTCAGACTTCATAGCCTTCAGAAAATGTATGCTAAAGCAAAAATGTGAAATTATTGCAACTTTCTAAGTTCATAAGAGCAATATTTAAAAATCTATTCCTGATTTTGGGCGTTTGTCTCCCCGTTATTTTTGGTTTTGTCCAGAATTCGTACACTAAGATGCTGAGAGGCATGAGTGTGATGCGTTTTATTTCCTTATTCATTCATTCATTCTTTTATTCATTAATTTACTTATTTATGTTTTCTGGTCCAGTTTAGCCCCAGTAGGTTTGTGATCTGTTTTCATAGTATTGGTAATATTTAAACTGACTAGGGAAAGCTTGTCAAGGACACAAGTGAAATTGGAAAAATTGAATGTTAATTTTATTTGCTATGGGGTTTTGTACTCTGAAGTATTATCTCATTCAGGCCTAAATATATGGATGCTTATTTTTGAGGAAATTTAGAATTTTTATTAGTAGGGAAGGTTTAGTTAGCATAATGGATAAGGTCTTTACTTCATAGATAAAAGTAAATGGCTTGATTCTGACCTCTGTTCATTGACTATGCTTGTAACAATCTGCAGACTGATAGCCTAGTGTTTACCTGTGGGGATATATATATATATATATATATATATATATATATATATATATATATATATATATATAGTCTGGAGAAATATGATTGGTTGTTCATCATTTTTAAGTCACATATTGTGAAATGCATTTTTGTAGTGTGATTTCAATCAGAAATAAACCAAATATGCCTCTACTGTTTTTTTTCAGTGCCATTGACTCATTCACATAAGACCTCAATTTCATGTACCAGAGCACAGTACCTCACTAGTGTAGAACCTCGTATGCAGTAGTGTCCATATTGGAAAATGGAACCAAGCACCTGATGTGGGGATAGAACACATAGCCTTCTAATCTTCCACTTGCTGAGTCAATGGTGCATTAAAGTGAACTTACTTGCAGTCATCAAGCAGTTTGTATCATCCCTTTGGGGAAGCTACACGAATAGTCTGTCAGTCTTGTAGCTTTCCAGGAGCAATAAGAGGCAATCTTCTGATGCGTATAATGACTTTATGAAAGCTTGAAGGATAGTGCTCAGGACTTAATTCATTTTAAAAACTAAAGAAATTCTTCTGCACCTAAGGGCAGCTTTTTATTCAACCACATGACAGGGTCTTCAATGACTGGTAAGTCAGGCTTCATTAGGTTTCAGTACATAACCTTCTCATGTTACCCAAACAACTGCTAGCATATTCTGGTAGTGAATTCAGCTAGATAGCAAGAACATTTTGAGCAACCCTGATGTCACAAAGTCAAGCAAAAGAGATCATGATGTGTTAGTTTTGGAAGCTGGCACTATTTAG
Organism: Protopterus annectens; assembly: GCF_019279795.1. Lineage (NCBI taxonomy): Eukaryota > Metazoa > Chordata > Ceratodontiformes > Protopteridae > Protopterus > Protopterus annectens. The sequence continues at coordinate 1,229,321,231 of NC_056726.1, read as the reverse complement.
TCTGAAAAATGAACAGAAAATGATGCTCATGCAGCCATTTTGGCCATGGAGCTAAAGGATAACATTGGAAAACTGAAACACAGAAATAATCTGACGTAGGCAGTATCCCTCATGAAGTACATAAGAAGATGTCGTGAACTGCAGGATGTGTCCTATTGTCAGTGGCCAGTATTCATCAAGAAAGAACTGCACCATATTCTCATCAATGTAGAAACCTGTATCCCATCCCTGCAGCCCCCAAGCTGGGTAAATACTTCATCCAAGTAGTTATAGGCTAACTTCAACTCTGATTGCCTCTTGTAAAAGCTTTATGAATATGTGAACAGTCTTTTGCCAAGTGAAAGATAACATACATGTGCATGAGAAATCTGGTCTCACAGAGATTAAAACAAGTGGTGCACTCATGTACTTGTGAAAATATTTTAAAATTACATTATAGTGAAATACAACCAATTATAACCTTAACAACTTACAAGAAACCTTCATTTTAGTATTAATGGAATGTTTTCTGTAGTACAAAACATTGAAGCATAACAGGGTTCAAACCTCAACTGTAGAGGTTTTCACAGAATGTCCAGTGGTGCAGTGGTAGTGTTGTTGCTTCACAGTAAGAGGTTCTCCAGTTTGATTCTTGGCTGCAGTACTTTCTGTGTGGTGTCTGCATGTCCTCCCTGTGTTTGTGTGGGTTTTCTCTGGGTGCTCTGGTTTCCTCCCATGTTAGAAAGACATGTATCTAGAGCATTTCTCCCCAGTCCTCTGCTGACAATTGGCTTCATTCCAAGTCAGACTTTACCAGTTAAAATAAATGAAAAAAAAAAACTTTTTGCCTCATATTTTTGATCAGTTTTTCATAAAATTGTGTTTTTCTGGCAAATTAGTGGCAAATCATTAAGGACTGAATTTAGAAAATAATGACAGACATTTGAGTTCGGACTTCATCCCCTTCCTAAAATTAATGCTAATGCAAAACCTGTTTTTCTATCAACTTTATAAGTTTGTAGGAGCAATATTTAAAAATTTTCCCTATTTTTGGGCCTTTGTCCCACTTTTATTTATTGCTTTGTCCAGATTTCTTGTTCTAAGAGGTTGATAGGTATGACAGACTTACACTCAGTATTTTATAAAACTTTAGTTGACAACAGTCTTCTCAGGTCTTGTGTATTCAATAATATTCCCTTATTGTCAAATACTGGCTATATAATAGTGTACCTTTATAGGTTCATAGGTTCATAGGTTCATAGGTTCATACTAGGCTATCTGCTCTGGGGCAATTATAAGCCTAGCCTGATTCTGTATGACTTACGCCACCCCCTGATTTGAGTATACTGTGCCCTTTTTAAGATTTAGTTTACTGTGCCTCTGTCTAATAGTGACACAGAAGTAATCCCTGGGACAAACCTACGATCCCCCATCCACCTATCGAGATTCTTCTTGAAGAGATTCAGTGAGGTGCTCTGCCTCACATGAACTGGAATTCTATTCCAGAGTGAAGGGAGCCTCTGGGTTATGAACCTGTCCCTCCAGCAAGTTCTATTTATTTCTGTGCTGAGGTTCAAGTCCCTCAAGTGTGTGGCTCTAAGGGATTTAGATTTACTGAGGTGGAGCATGTCCATTAATTCTGGATTTGACATAGCTTTGTATGTCAGGCATAGATCGCCTCGAAGTAGGCGATATGCAACTGAGTAGAGCTGGAGTTTTTTTAACTGAGCAGGATATGGCATCTGTTTGAGACCCTTGATCCTCTTGGTGAGATACTTTTGGGGTCTTTCTAATTGCTGCAGGTGTCGGGTAAGGTACATCCCAAAAGGGGCATTGTATTCTATGATGGGCCTGATGAGGGATGAATAAAGGGGCACGATTACCTCTCTTGATCTAGATGTGAAACCCTTCGTGATGAGGTGGGCTATGTAGAAGGTCTTTCTAACTACTTTGGCAATGTGGTTTTCAAAGGAGAGATTGCTATCAACTTGGGTCCCCAGGTCCCTAATAACTTTCTCTGTACTTAATGGGTTTCCACCTATGTGGTAATTTGTGGGCACATTGTTTTTGCCAAAGGGTATGACTATACATTTTTTGGCATTTAGCTTTAAACCATGGCACTGGCACCAGTTATCTGTCTCTGTGAGACCTTTTTGAAGGATGTTTGTGTCAGCTAGAGAGTTGATTATGGTGCCCAGTTTGCAGTCATCTGCGAACTTGGTGAGCCATAGTCCTCCCACGTTTGCCTGTACCTCGGAAAAGTATATACCGAACAAGAGTGGTCCCAGGAGAGAACCCTGTGGGATGCCACTTGTGACCGGTTTCGATTCGGACATGGCTCCAGCAACTCTCACTCTGTGGGTTCTGTCTTTGACCCAGTTTGTGACCCATCTTGTGACATAGGGGTTTATATTTAAGCCTGATAGCTTATCTATGATGCCTGAGTGGGGTATTGTGTCAAATGCTTTTGCAAGGTCCAGATAGGCTGTGTGGACTACCTTCCCTTCATCTATGGCTTTGGTGACTGTTTCGAAGAAGTCAACCAGGTTCAAAAGGCAGGATCTGCCCTTGACAAAGTCGAACTGGGTAGGATCTAGTGTCTGTAGGTTCCCAATGTCTTTGTTTATGAGCTCCATGATGATCCTCTCCATAGCCTTGCAGACTAAGCTAGTCAGGCTTATGGGGCGATAGTTTCCAGGGTCCGTAGAGGCTCCACCTTTGTGGAGTGGGACCATTGTTGCTGTATGCCATTCTGTGGGCACATATCCTGTAGTGAGGCTGAGATTGTATAGCTGTTTTATTTGAGGGATTAGTTCCTCTTGGAGTTCATGTAGGATGCAACCTGGGATGCCATCTTGTCCCATGGAAGCAGTGTTTTTTGCTTTGGAGAGGGCAGCCTTCACCTGAGCATCAGAGATGTTTGGGAGGCAGCCCTCTGCTGGGATAGATACTTGCTCTTTTGGTGGGGGGTGGAGAAGTTTGCACTGAACCTGTCTGCCAGGATATTGGCGATGTCTGTGGGTTCAGTGTATTTTTTGTCATTTAGAATCAACTCAGAACAAGTCTGGGAGTTGCATCCCAGGTTTCTAACATAACTGAAAAAAGCCTTATGATTGTCTTTGGTGTCCTGTACAATTTTTCTCTCGAAGCTGGCCTTGGAGGATTTTATGAGGGATCGTAATTTTTTGCTAGTACTGATCAGAGATGCCTTCCCTATTAGGGATTTTGCTCTATCATGTAGTAGCTTCCTCCTTCTGTTGTACAGTTTATTTATGGCAGGGGTCCACCAGACTGGATGCCTGCCTTTGGATGATTAGGTCTTAGTTTTGTTTGGGATAGCATGATCCATGCATTCCTGGAGATGTCCGTAGAATGTGTTTATATAGGATTCTGCAGTTTGGGCAGTAGTTTCCACTGACCCTGGGGCCTTGAAGGATTCCACTTCGGTTTTGAGAAGTGAGAAGTTTGCTTTTGAGAAGTTTTTCACTGTGGTTTTCTGGGCTGGGGGTGGGGTCGAGATGTGGACATCCAGTGAAATTAATTTATGGTCTGATCTTACCAATGAGGGATATACTTCTTGTGTGGAGCATAGAGTCCCCATGTTGGTAATGATCAGGTCTAGTATGTTGTCCCCTCTTGTGGGAGTGGTGACTAGTTGTTCCATAGAATTTGAGTTTATAATTTCCAGGAACCTTTGGGTTAAGGTGCTGGGGCTTTAGTAGTGCTTCCAGTCAATGTTTGGGTAGTTGAAGTTGCCCAATATAATGGTGTTCGGAGAGATCTTCATGTTCTCCAATATTTTCAGGAAAGCAGAGTGGGATTCCTGACTTTGTGAGGGTGGTCTGTAGGATGCTATAAACTGAAAAGCAGTCTTGCCCACTGTTAGTTGCACATGGATGGCCTCCGATACTTCGTGCAATGCCACTAACCTGGAAGTGTGGATATCCTTGATAAATATGGAAACTCCCCCTCCTTTTGTGGTTCGGTCCGGGTTTTGGGGCCAAAAAGCATGATATGAGGTATAGCCTGGTAGTGCTGGGGTGCTCTCTGGAGCCTTGAACCAGGTTTCTGTCACTGCACAGATATCAATGTTCTTCATACCGAGGAGAGCTTCGAGTGTGTGCATCTTGAGGTTAAGACTTCTGGCATTTAGCAGCATTACCCTTAGTTTCTTGTTCCTTGTGCTGTCTATGGGGGTGGGTTTGACTTTTGAGCCTTGCCTAAAAAAGGCACTATGGGGGTGGCAAGAGCCTTTGCTAATATCCGAAAGCCCAGTGGTGACAGATGCAAGCCGTCCCTAGGGAAACAACGTGGCTTGTCGAGCATGTCATCCCAGGCTGACAGACACTGGATCCCCTTTGAATGACACCAAAATTTTAACCAATTGTTAAAATCGATCATTTTGTCTTTGTACTGTGGCATCATTCTAGGTGAGGGTAAGATGCTGCTCAAGGTCAGGGTCATACCAGCCTGGGCTACATGATCAGAGAGTTCCTCTATGTCTCTTTTCATGTAGTCCAGGGAGGTATGTCTCAAGTCATTCACACCAGCATGCACAATGACTGAGTCATATTTGTATTTGCTTTGGAGTGACCTGAGTGCTTGCATTATGTGGTGGATCCTAGCACCCGACAGGCAGCTCACCATGACCTTCTCTTTATTCAGCCTGGTGAGCAGGACATCAGTGTGTCTGACAATAGAGTCACCTATTACAAGAGTATCAGGTGTGTTATTCAGCCTTAAGGGCTGTGGCTGCTTGGCACACTGACTTTGTGGGTTATGTGTTGTGCGTGTTTTGTTTTGAGGTTGCGTTTGCTTGGATGCCTGCTTTGGAGGTCTCTGTTGCTTAGGTAGATTTTTATTTAGTGCCTCCGAGTATGTTTTTGTGTATTTATGTGTTTGGTTCGCTGATGTGGTGGGACTATGTGATACTGGAATTGTATTGTGTGAGGTTACCTTCTCCTCCTGACTGGTTACACCAGTTTTGAGATGAGAGAGCTCAGCCTCCAGTTTGGCTAAATAGTTGCATCTCTCACATATATTTGAACCTGTTTGGAGGAGGAGAGGGTTGTCCGTGTACATGAGACAGTTGTAACATTGCCTCAAAATTCCCAGATTCACCAGCTGGACTGGAGAGGAAACCACTGACTGACCTTTGGACATGCTAGAGTAATATAGGGAAACTGAATTTAAGATGGACCAATAGAGGACAGGGTAATCGTAGAGAGTAAGTAGTGCATATGGTTTAATAGTGCTAACTTGTAGGATTACTTAATTGGACCAGTGAAGGGCCTTAGAATGAGAATATGGTGTTTAAATTGAGAGATAGAACAGTTCTAAGGGAAAAAGTGAAGAGCAGACTTTGTGGAGCCAGGAATAGTTTAAACCCAATTAGGCGGCGCTGCCCGCTGTTGCGCTATGCTCAAAAATGCGCAAAACCATGCAAAAGAGGGTTTTAAGAGAGGAAGATGAAGGAGTTTTGGAATTGACCCAAAATGGTCAATAAAACTACAGTTTCAAGTCAGTAACCACTCCCACAGGAGCAGGCAGGCTGCTCAATGTTTTTCACTGCCACTGATCAACAGAGAGACTTCCCTTTAGCCCAAGCAAAAAATGGCCTAACAGAAACTTACAAACAGTTCAAGAACAGCAAGCCTGTAACTGAACTTTTTTAAATCTCAGAAAAGTGGGAAAAAAGCAAGATTTTTTTTGTTTTTTTGTTTTTTTCAGAGATAGCAGAGGTTCACAAGTATCAACAAGTTATAACAGTGCAGTAAATGACCCCACATAAGCAGGTTGGAGCTGTAAATCATGTGACTAGGAATGGTTCAGCACTTGTGAGCAGAAGTTAAATGAAGAAGGGTGTGTGTGGATGTGCGTGTGTGTGTGTGCGCGTGTGTGCGCGTGTGTGTGTGCGTGTGTGTGTGTGTGTGTGTGTGTGTGTGTGTGTGTGTGTGTGTGTGTGTGTGTGTGTGTGTGTGTGTGTGCATGTGTGTGTATTAGCATATACCTTTACATCCTGAGGCCTCCATGCCTTGGCCTGAGGTATTAACTGACAACAACTCTTCCACTGCAGATCTCACATGGTGTCAGATGTAGCAGTTTAGTTTATTTTGTTACTGTTGTGTAAGGAAATGTCATAAAAGTCAGTTTATACAGCTGTAGAATGTTTAATCGTGCTGTAGCAGATTTCTTTCATCACTTGTCCTGAAAAAGAATAGCTGAGCAAGACTTGGTCACCTAGCTTATTTTTTATGAGATATGATTTTTTTTTTTTTTTTTTTTTGCATTTTACCAAACAGTTGGCAGGCCAGGTAGAGCAGGATGAAGCACTAACTAGGACCCAGATGACTCAGTTTGATTATTGGCTAAGACACCTATTGCAGCTGGCACAAGGGAGAAGAAGGATGACAAGCTTAACCTGCACCCCCCCATGATGCGAAGCTGCGCATAAACGAATTCATGGTGGAGAAAGTGGGCTACGAGCAGAGTGCAGTCTACAAGAAGGATGAATGGACCACTTGATTATGTTCTGCACAGAGGCATGGACATTTGCAAAGCTCACTGCATGCTAACCCCATAGATGTGAGCAGACGTGTGCAAGAAAAGGAGGGGTTTAATCAAAGGCCACACTTTCCCAGAGCATGATGATGGGTCCCACTTCTAGGTATGCTCAACTGTCACCCCAGAAAAAAAATGCCCTGGGGGCTCTCATGTAGGGGAATGAATAAGTCCATTAAGTGACAGGGAGGGCAGGGCTCATAGGTTAGCATGGGTGGGAATGCTTGTGTTAAAATAAATAAATAAATAAATAAATAAAAAGTATCAAACAATCTTCTGCGACAATTCATTTTATTACAGGGAGAAATCTACTATAATTGGTTTAAAAAATACATATTTTCACCAAGTTAATGTGCCTATCTTTTTGGGAGTAACCATAGAAGAAAGAAAGTGTCACGAAAGGAAATACTGCCAGCCTAGCTAGCTGGAATTTTGTAAATAATTATATGTCATTTGTGAATATCAACATGATTTATATAGAAATGTCACAAAGGGAGATACTGCCAGCACAGCTATCTGGAATTTTGTAAATGGTTATGAACCATTTGTGAATGTTAACATGCTTCATGTAAGATGCTTGCATTACAAATGTATTAGAATTGTATGTCATGTATATATCAACCTAGGTTTTTACAGAAATGTGTGTTGAAAAGATATTTTATAAAGTACTGAGCTTAAAAAGGTAAGCACAGCATGCCCTACTGGAAAAGGTCAGAAATATACATGCACTTTTGTAACTGTTTGAAGGGTTAGCAGACCTTTTGGTGAGGGAACAAGCCCTTAGCACTTTGCCTGAGGACATAAGAATCTGGTTAGCAGATAAGGAATGTAATACCACAGATGAGATAGGGGAAAAGGGAGACCTATATGTAGCAAGCAGGACATCACTGCACAGAAACCCAGTGCTGCCCATGAGTCTAAAGTAACCATGGTGGGCAGCCTAAACCACCCCAACAGAGTCCACCAGTAGCAGGGAAAGCCATTAGTTCAGGTACATGTCCAGGACCAAGAGTTAAATGTTTTAAATGCAACCAGTGGGGCCATGTAGCATATATATCTCCACAGAGGCAAGGTGGGGAACAAAAGGTGGGAGAGCCAGTAAGTGGGAATGACAAAATGCCAGCAGTAAGTTTTCTGGAGACAATAAGGATACTAATCTACCACAAGAGGTTATATCCTATCTTAGTAGATGGGAAACATGCCACTGCTAAGACAGACACAGTATTTCACTTAACCATTGTGAAGCCTGCGATGGTTAAAGAGGAGCGCTACTTGCTTGGGTAGTCTACTCCAGTCAGAGCTTTAGGAGGGACCCCATTCTGAATACCTTTGGTTAGGGTTCACTTTGACTAGGAGGGTGGAAAAGAAAGCAAGCAAGTAGGTGTGTTTGAGGATACCCCTGCAGATGTCCTGTTAGGGAATGATGTTGATAATGCAGTACGTTGTGTGCATGCAGTTACAAACAGTCAGACTTGGAGACATGTATGTAGGTCTTATAGCCTGGGGGCCCCAGACTGACCGCACACTTGAAGGCAGGACTGGTGAGGTAGCTACTTCAGAGAGAGACCTGCCCTGTAGCAGTGAGACTGAAGGTGAGCCACAGCTACTGGTGGGTACTGATGTTCCCCTTGGACAGAGTGACTGGAATGGCAGAGGTGAGTAGTAGTAGTAGTAGTACTCGGGCTGACAGTGAGGCAATACTGTCAGTGGATTCCAGACTTCCTGTGGATGGGGAGATGGGAAGGGTTACAAAGAGAGAGTTGAGATAGGCTCAGCTCTCAGTCCCTACATTACAAGGCCTGAGGGAGGCAGGTAGCTAGTGAGGCACCTGATTCTCAAGGAAAAGGGGACCCTGTATACTCGGACAAAGGATTACTGTATAGAGAGTGGACCCCTGAGGGAGGGCTAGAGTGTGAGAGAATATAGCAGTTGGTAGTGCCCAGAGCCTACTGTCTGACACTTCTAGCCATAGCCCATGATTTTCCCTTTGCAGGTCATGTGTGCATAAAGCATACAAAGAGACGTATTATGCAGAACTTTTATTGGCCTGGGATTTCCAGAGATTTAACAGGGTACTGCAGGACCTGTGAGTAGTGCCAAAAGATAGGCAAGGTAGGAGACAATGTCAAAGCTCCTTTGATGCTTTTTGGCTGTGATTGGGGAGCCATATCAGAAGGTAGCTATGCATATTGTGGGACCCCTCAGTTCCCCAAATTCCATAGGGAAGATGTATATCCTAGTGGTAGTAGATTATGTTACCAGATACCCTGAGGCAGTGGCTCTGTCCCCCATTGAGGCATAAAAGGTGGCACATGCTTTGTTAGAGAGTTTCAGCAGGGTAGGTTTCCCAAAAGAAATACTGACTGACAGAGGTGCCAATTTCATGTCAGACCTACTGGCTTGTCTGTGAAAGCACTGTGGGGTAAAACACCTAAAGACCACCCCTACCATCCCCAGACTAATGGTCTGGTTGAGAGGTTAAATTCTACATTAAAGATCGTACCATGGACATTTGCAGAGCAGTTTAAGAGGTGTCAAAGGAATCCACAGGTTTTTCACCTTTTGAGTTGCTGTATGGCACAGGGTGAGGGGACCTCTAAATTTGATTCATGATGAGTGGGAGGGTGAGTGTCAGTCCCAGAAGGAATCTGTTGTGGCATATGTCCTAAATCTCAGGACAAGGCTCAGGGAACTCATGGGCTTGGCCCAGGAGAACCTGTCAGAAGCCCAACAGCAGAAAAAGGTCTGGTATGACAGGAATGCTAGAGCTAGAGAGTATGGTGTAGGGCAGCAGGTTGGTTCTCATTCCTGTTAGACACAACAAGCTTCAGTCAGCTTGGGAGGGACCCTTCACAGTGGTAAGGAAGGTCAGTGATGTTAACTACATGGTAGAACTGCTCGGCAGGAGGCAGGGGCATAAACTGTACCATGTTAACATGATGAAACCTTACTATGATATGCAGTAAGAGGCAGGAGGAGCTGGAGGGGGATCTATGGCTACAGGGAGCCAGCCAGCAAAATCCCAAGTTGCTATGATAGAGCCTATATGCAGGCATATGACAGGGCAGTGCAGCACTGTACTGGGGTCAGCAATGCCAAGGCAGCTGGAATCTCAAGACAGGGAGTGGGGTAAAGTATTCCTAGATAGGCTCATCCCTCACAAGTAACGTTTCTCAAGGGTCACTTGAAAAACTAGCTTAAGTCTTCCGGGGGGGGGGGGTGTCATGAAAGGAGATAGTGCCAGCCCAGCTAGCTGGAATTTTGTAAACAATTATATGTCATTTGTGAATATCAACATGATTTATACAGAAGTGCAACAAAGGGAGATACTGCCAGCACCACTGTCTGGAATTTTGTAAATGGTTATGTGTCATTTGTGAATGTCAACATGCTTCATATAAGATGCTTGCATTACAGATGTATTAGAACTGTATGTCATGTATATATCAAACTAGGTTTGTACAGATGTGTTGAAAAGATATATTTTATAAAGTAGTGAGCTTACAGATGTAACCACAGCATGCCCTACTGTATATGCACTGTTGTAACTGTTTAAATGTATATTTTAACAGTGGAAACTGGAACACAAGAGGTTCATTTCAGAAAAAAATGCTGAAATTAAATTACTTTATGGCAGCAAGGTGACACAATATCTAAAATTAAGGAACCTTCTGTATTGTCTTGGAAGTGTTTCATTGTTTTGCGACTTCCACCATTTGCCAAAGATCTGAGAAAAAGCCCTTGTCTATGTATTTTCACAGACAGATGCTAAATGCTGCCAGCTGCATCAGTCAGAAATATACCAAAGCTTAATTTAGATGTTTTCTTTATTTATTTGAGACTGTCCTGGAATGTTGTTTTAAATGTTTCCTGTGATTTTGAACTCTGATGTTAGTGTTATTATGTACTGAGTATTTTCTTGTTCTTTTATTATTTATTATTAAATATATTTATCTCATCGTATCATTGTGGCTGATCTGTCTACAGATATTTAAGGTCTGTGAGTACGCTGCATATTTATTTGGTGACACTGTGGGCCACTCCTAATAGCCTTGCTCTTGGTCAAACTACCATTTTTAGTAACAGTAACATTACACAGTAAGATTGAACACCTTTTGGTAAGGACCTTAAAGTAGCTAATAAGGAGTGGCTGGTGGCAGTGAGAACTACCTTCTAGTCTGGGCAGAAGGGGGCATAGCTAGTAAACCTGTGCCAGCCTTTCCCAGGTGTGTGTGTGTGTGTGTGTGTGTGTGTGTGTGTGTGTGTGTGTGTTTGTGTGTGTTTGTGTGTATGTGTATGTCTAAATCAAATCTCAAAGAGTGTGTGTGTGTGTCACTTACTTGGGCAGGGACATAAAGCACTGGTTGGACAGAAAGAGTGCAGGTGGTCTTGGCTTGGTCACTCAGCTGAGATCACAACTGTATAGCTGTGCCAGTGGGGAGTCTTACTGGGGATCTGGAGCAAGAGTGAGAAACCAACCCAAGCCTGACTGCGGCCTCTGTGTGCTCTTAAGGGAAATTCCACTTGATGCAGTGAGCTGTATCTGCAAATACCGTGTGTGTGTACTTTCATCCTATGTCCCCCTCTGGTGCTAGTGGTGAGGATTGAGGCTCCTTGATTACTGTCCAGTGACTGGGCATCACAGAAAGCACCCCTACTGCAGGCATTAAGATCTGTGGCCAAAACTGGCTGTTTCAGAGATTGAGAAAATGGAATAGAGTGCAGTCAATACACAAATACACTTCCATACTTCTTACCTGTCCCTTAGTTTACAGAACATCCCTGATGTTGCCTCCTATTTTTTCACTGCCTCTCATAGAGTCATAGATCACCAATGATTACAGGCAGTTATTAATCTGAGGCATTAGAGTGCACACACACGCACCCACACACACACACACACACACACACACACACACACACACACACACACACACACACACGTATGCACACACTCACCCCAGCACCACAACCTGTCAGCTAAACTCCCCTGGTACTTACCGATAATTTAGCGAGTGTATCATGATGCACAACCTGCTGTTCTATTAACTTGATAAGTGAATCACAGTAATAGTTAAAAATAAACATACACTAAACAATTAGTACCCACTAAAAATCAAGAAAGAAGATGTGAAAGCCACTCCAAATCTTTTGGTGAGCACTTCAGTTTGGTAACTCAGCTTTTCACCTTCACAGCTGAGGTATCAGTGTGTTCAATAAAAGATTTAGAGTGGCTTTCAGATCATCTTTTTTGTTTTTTTAATATTTGTAAACTCACCCTGGTTTCATCTACTCCTCCCCCCGACTTTGTCCTGGTAATCATGAGCCAGGCTGTTGACTGATATGGCAGCCACCCACTTATAAGGCAGGAAAAATATTTGAATCCCTTACCCCTGACACAAAAACAGCTTATTAATAAGTTAGAGCTTTAGTTCATTGTGCTGACAGAATATAAATATTACGTCTTGCATTGTGATGTATTTTCTGAACAATCTTCTTTCGAAAGTACATCAAAATGTAAGGTCACTCACTCTAGTAAGTCTTGTGTTACGTTGGTGAGTCCTCCAGTGTCATAGCAGTCAGATCCAACCCAAACAGAGTCTTGCACTCACTAAAGGAGGTTGTGACATTGGTCCCACTGCCTCTCCACAGCCCTCTCTGCTGCAGCCTCTACCAGGTCCTGATGCTCAGGCTGGTAAACCAGACTGCTCCATCTCAGGGTGCCTGCAGGGGAAGGACCCACCACTCCCAGACTGCTCCATCTCAGTGTGCCTGCAGGGGAAGGACCCACCACTCCCAGACTGCTCCATCTCAGGGTGCCTGTAGGGGAAGGATCCACCACTCCCAGACTGCTCCATCTCAGGGTGCCTGCAGGGGAAGGACCCACCACTCCCAGACCGCTGTCCAGATTTTTGCACAATGTTGATTTTTGTCTCATATTTTTGGTCTGTTCCTCATAAACTTTGAATTTTTTTTTAGAAAATTATTGAGGACTGAAGTCACAAAATAATGGCAGACATTTAAGCATCAAACTTCATATCCTTCAGAAAATGTATGCTAATGCAAAACGTCTTACTCTAGCAACTGTCTAAGTTCTACGTTTATATGAGCAGTATTTAAAATCTGTTCGTATTTTTGGGCTCTTGTACCCCCATTAATTTTGCCTTTGTCCAAATTTCTTGTGCTAAGAGGTTGAGAGGTATGATTTATTTTCTATAATCTGAAGTCTTTGGTAATTTTGTGCTGAGCAAAAGGTAATCAGCGGAAGATTCTATTCTAATTTAGGGAGAAGAACTATTTTGGCTATAGGGTTAAGCAGGCTGAAGGAAAGAGTCAATGAGAGATTCTATAGCAGAGTCTGAGTTGAGATAGTACTGTGTTATTTTTTCAATATGATTTGAAAAACTTAGAGAAAGCTCATCTCTTAACACAGTCCTATTATCAGTTTTCTTAAATGAACTTTTACTAACCTGGTCCATCCTAGCACATATACCTGCCACAGAAAATGAAAGACTTTTGTCTCTTTCACACACCAGCTTGTGGACCTCCCTTGAGCTCTTACAGAAGTGCTCAGTTTTGACACCAGGTTCAAGTCAGAATGAGGAGTTAATTAGGAAACTGAGATTCCTAAGGTATGAGCTACACCCACTGCAATGTGACATAACCTGTTCAGGCGCATATAGTTCACATCATCGAACCAGACTTCAGTAAAACCCTTTTCATCTAGACAAAAAGAGTAAACGTTCAGTTAAGTGAACGATATGTTTAATTAAGTGAACAGTAACATCAGCGAAGAATTAGACAGGGAAAGGAAGCAGTTGGCCAACATAAGGAAATCTGCCCTTTTCCCCACTGCAGTGCGATCTCAGAGTTGGTATATATAGTTAGAAGGGATGTGGGGGGGCACAGCTGCCCACCCGGGTGAGTTTGACATACTGTGGTGTGTGTATGAAGGCCAAATGTTGGCCAGCTGCTTCCTTTTCCTGTGAAAGTCTTTGTTGCTGCATCCATTCACATAATTGAATGTTCACTGTTTTCGTCTTAAAGAAAATAGTTTTGCTGAAGTGGGGTTTGATTATGTGAACTAGACTGATTCAGGCAAGTAACACCCACCACGTATACTTGCTCAGCACCTAAAAGCAGGTGCATACGCAGTCTAACTGCACATTCACCTGCTTTGCACCTGAAAGATCAGAAGAAGCAGTGTCTATGCATATGCATATGCCGGCTTTTGGCATGGCTTGTTCATGGTGGTACAAAGTTACCTATGACAATTAATACACCTACACAGGTGTGGTTCATAGAACTCAAGCCTAATTTGCATAAGAAGTCTGTAACATGAAGTAAAATTGGTGAAACTTTCTAAATGTCACCATTTTGCACTTACTGGTTACTGCTTTTATGAGAACACGGATGGAAAGCCACAATTAAAACCAATAGTATTGAGTAGGTGCAGTTAAGATCAGAAAAGAAAGAATAGGTTTATAACATTGCTGTTTATTGAGAAATATTCAGGGATAGCTTGTAAAGTATAGGTATGGTTTCATTCAAAAATCTACAGAAAAAACACCTTTTGCAATGCATATTTACATTATACTAGCCACCATCCAGTGCATCAAAAAAGGAGTATTGTAAAGGGCCAGGCTGTTCGAATAGCTAGAATGACCACTATGAAGGAGGATGTGATATCTAAGTTTAAGAATTTACGGGTCATGTTCCTTGACAGAGGTTACCCGGGTCACCTTATTGACCCAATACTTGATGAGGTATTGGGAAAATGGGGTATCACTTATAAATCCTTATTGGGTGTAAATGAGGATAAACTTAGTTGCCCATTTAGGGAGGGACTGTTTCAAAGAATATTAATTTTCAACAGGCATGTGTAGTACAATTTAGTCCCTTGTATTTTCAGGTCAAAGCGACCTTGGTAAGAAATTGGAATATTTTCAGAACTAATCCTGAAATAATACACATTTTGGGTGATAAACTCATATTCTCCACCAAGGTAGGGGGTAATATTAAATCCTTAGTAGAAGCAAATAAACTTCCAAGTAATAGGAAGGGGAATTTAACTGGCAGTAAGCCTTGTGATGCCATTATTGCTCTTATATTTTGTTGGACAACAAAATAAATGTTGAGAATCAGACTAAAAGTGTTATTTTATTAAAAAATGGAAATTGTTGTTCCAACAAATTAGTTTATATTGCTAAATGCAATACCTGCCTGACTTTTTACATTGGCAAGACAGAGATGATGCTGAAAAATAGGATTTACGAGCACCTCTATGACATTAAGAATGAAAAGAACACAAATGCATTATACAAACACAGTACAATGTGTAAGAATTTTAGGGGTTTCAAGTTTGGCATTCTTGATTTTGTCACATTAGATGCAAGAGGGGGTGACTGGCAAAATGTATTACATAAGAAAGAGTTGATGTGGCAATTGAGGCTAGCTGCTGACCACCCACCAGGCATTAATGAATTTATTTCCATAATGCCTATATATTGAAAGAAAAGGCGGAGTTAGTTTGACTGCTTGTTTTATTAGGTATTGACAAAATATTTTATTGTCTATTTTAAATATGTATTTTAACACAATTTGTGTATACTTTTATACATATCAAGTGTTTATGGTTCTGTCTTTTTATGGACTTATTGGGTAGTATATGTATATGTATCATATATTGTTCCATGTAGAAAAGTTTCTTCACTGAATCTAACTAATTAATTATTCATTGTTTGATCATGCATATAATGCTTACTATTCATGAAAAGTGGGATTTTTAAGCATTGTATTGGTTAGTACTGAACCAATGAATTTAAACTGGTTGGTATTTAAGCTCTAATGTTTTTACTATTTCTTGTTCTGATGAAGTCAATTTATTTGATGAAAGTGCTCAACCTCATGTTTTTGTGTTAACAATAAAAAACTTTTCTGTGGAAACGCTGTGCTATTTTTGGTTACTTGGTTTACTTTGAGTACATTGTGCACCATTTTGTGTGGATTTGTAGTTTTTGTTGACTGTTGCAATGGGGTCCCCAGACTCTTTCAGTCTCTCCCCTATTGTGGATTCTGGGCAGCCTGAAATCTTGGCCTTGAAGAAGGAAGTGGCTGACCTTAAGGGAGAGTTAACCAAACTAATCGAGTTATTTACACAGAGTAAGAAGGATTCTGGCAATTCTCCTTCTTCTCCTTCCTCTCTTCTTTGTTCGCCTGATGTTTTTAAAAGGGGCGATGGTAGTAGTGGCAATCCTGGTAATCTTTGTGCTGAAGGGAATCACTCTGGGCATTGCCACTTTAAGAGAGTGTGTGACGTCATCTCTAAGGTTCAAATACATGACAGAGGTGAAAGAACTTGTTTGGCACCACACGCAAGCAAAGTTACATGGTTTGAAGACTCAAATGGTGTTATTTGTGACAAGCGCTCCTTCAAAAATAATTGTGTTGCGCAACTTGACGATGAGATAGAGTCGACGGTTGTGGAAATCTCTAGGGGTCAAGCGGAACGACGACAGGAGACTTCAGCTGTTATATAAAATACAGGTACTGTGTCAAACCCTTTAGAGAATCAAAACAGCGTTTCTTATGATTTTAGTAAATCTAATCAACAACACTTCTCTAGGGGAGGCTTTGATATGGACAACGCATGTGAAAAATGTACCTGTAAGGACAAAAGTAGGTCAAACTCTAAATATACAAATAATTACAACAGTCAATCTAGTGAAGGAAGGTGCCATGTTAATAATGGTCAATTAGCTGATGTTCACATTTGTAAGAACAATGGACATACAAAAAATACTGTTGGTAGTCTTGATAAGTTAATGCAGAGGCATTTTTCTTTTCAGGACACTGCTTTTAAAGCTTGTAATACAGCCCCAGCTAATGGTACCGTTCAACAGTTGGATTATTAATCTTTAAGGGAAATGATATATGCATTTGAAAAGAAATTGTTTAAATTCAAATTGTGTGAGATGGAAATTTGTTATTTAAATGAATGTATCAAACAGCAATTGGTACCACAAGGGTTGAGAGTTTTTAAATTTCCATATGGTATTTATTATGATGCTGGGACTATTAAGATTTTTTCTGAAATGTTTGATAAATGGGGTTTGGAATTATTAACTAAAACTGTGGCTATTTATGAGGTTATGGTGACTGTTTTAAGGCATGAAGTCAACATATTAAATGAGAAAATTTATACTGACCTATTATTTTCACAATATGAAAATTTATATCACAAGGTAATTAATAGGGTGGATCAAAAATGTGACCACATTTTTAAGAAAAAAGTTAAGAAAATGGAGAGGGACACTAAGCAGTATAAATTGCACAAAGTGTATCCTTCTAATAATCTTGTATTTTATATGGAACATGAGCAGGAACACAGGACTGGTGGAATGGAGGATAGAATGCAATCCAGTTCTAGTATGAATGTTGAAATGTATGAGGGTAATCTTGGTAGTGAGTCTGAATGCTTTGTTGATAACCAGGATTTTCAAATACCCCGACTCTCAGAAAGAATAGCCAAACACAGACAAGGAATGAACAAGACGTACAGCAGAGTAGTGAAGCAGAACTACAACTACAAAAAATGGTAGGACAGATACAATGCTTTGATAACATTAAATATAGTTTAAATGGTTTTAACATATACAATTATTCAAATTTTCTTATTACTCAGGAACTATTTTCCCTGTTTTCCAAGGGGTTCAAGTTTGTTCCTACACATGTTCCTGATATAGCTTTGGTTATGATAGAGTTACAATTATATTTAAGAAAATTAAATTTAAATCTTATTTTCTCGGATAAATCTAACAAAAGTGGACCTACTGACTATCTGAAGAGAAGTAGTAAGTTTAATCCACCTTTACACCCTTTGATTTTGGCATATGAAAAACTGGTAAAAGAAGATTTATATAGAACCTGGGGGGAAAAAAGGAAAGTGTTTAACAACCTAAGCTCTGGGGGAAAAAAATCTATTGGAGAGCATCAGGCAGAACAAGGATGTAAGAATTATGACACCTGATAAAGGGGGTGGGGTGGTTATCTACAACACCGAAGATTATAATAATGAAATGCAACAAATTTTATTTCAAGAGGACAGTTACTGTTCATGTTCCAAAAATGAAATTAATATTTCTTATAGTAGGTTGGATAGTTATTTGTATGAATATTTGTTGGATCAAAGAATCTCCAAAGAGGAATATAATTTTTTGCTTAATAAATATCCAAAATTTCCTACATTTTTTGGAATACCTAAGGTACATAAAAATATAAAGAAGCCACCATTTAGACCTACAGTTGCAGCTGCAGGTTCTAAGATACACAACCTGGCGGTCTATGTGGATGAAAAATTAAAACATATTATAAATAAATTTCCACATTTACTAAAAGATTCTTGGGACTTTTTAGGTCAATTGAAACAGGACTTATGGTCGGCTGATTGTTGGTTTCTTACTATTGATGTACAAGATCTTTTTTCATGTATCCTGAAACTTGAAGGTTTAAGTCTTTTTGAAGAAGTTCTTTTTACCTATTCATCCCTAAAAACTGATGAAGTATTACTTTTAAGTGAACTAATGAGTCTTATTTTGGAGAATAACTATATTTTTTGGGGGTGAATACTTTAAGCAACTGAAAGGAGTTGCTATGGGTGCTGCTTGTGCCCCCCTATATGCCAATATGGTTCTTTTGGGATGGGAACAGAAGTACATTTTTCAATGTAATACAAAATTTTCTTCATGCATTGCATATTATGGTAGATTTTTGGATGATGTGTTTATTGTGTGGAAGGGAAGTGCTGAGGAAATTCCACAATTTGTGGAGTATATTAATCAGACTACAAACTATCTGAAGTTTACTTTCCAATTCCACCAGCAGGAAATTAATTTTCTTGATGTAAAGATTTTTAAAAAGCAGAACAGGTTTCATTCAAAAATCTACAGAAAAAACACCTTTTGCAATGAATATTTACATTATACTAGCCACCATCCGGTGCATCAAAAAAGGAGTATTGTAAAGGGCCAGGCTGTTCGAATAGCTAGAATGACCACTATGAAGGAGGATGTGATATCTGAGTTTAAGAATTTACGGGTCATGTTCCTTGACAGAGGTTACCCGGGTCACCTTATTGACCCAATACTTGATGAGGTATTGGGAAAATGGGGTATCACTTATAAATCCTTATTGGGTGTAAATGAGGATAAACTTAGTTACCCATTTAAGGGAGGGACTATTTCAAAGAATATTAATTTTCAACAGGCATGTGTAGTACAATTTAGTCCCTTGTATTCTCAGGTCAAAGCGACCTTGGTAAGAGATTGGAATATTTTCAGAACTAATCCTGAAATAATACGTATTTTGGGTGATAAACCCATATTCCCACCAAGGTAGGGGGTAATATTAAATCCTTAGTAGAAGCAAATAAAATTCCAAGTAATAGGAAGGGGAATTTAACTGGCAGTAAGCCTTGTGGTAGATGCCATTATTGCTCTTATATTTTGTTGGTCAACAAAATAAATGTTGAGAATCAGACTAAAAGTGTTATTTTATTAAAAAATGGAAATTGTTGTTCCAACAAATTAGTTTATATTGCTAAATGCAACACCTGCCCGTCTTTTTACATTGGCAAGACGGAGAGGATGCTGAAAAATAGGATTTACGAGCACATCTATGACATTAAGAATGAAAAGAACACAAATGCATTATACAAACACATTACAATGTGTAAGAATTTTAGAGGTTTCAAGTTTGGCATTCTTGATTTTGTCACATTAGATGCAAGAGGGGGTGACTGGCAAAATGTATTACATAAGAAAGAGTTGATGTGGCAATTGAGGCTAGCTGCTGACCACCCACCAGGCATTAATGGTTCTGTCTTTTTATGGACTGATTGGGTAGTATATGTATACGTATCATATATTGTTCCATGTAGAAAAGTTTCTTCACTGAATCTAACTAATTAATTATTCATTGTTAGATCATGCATATAATGCTTACTATTCATGAAAAGTGGGATTTTTAAGCATTGTATTGGTTAGTACAGAACCAATGAATTTAAACTGGTTGGTATTTAAGCTCTAATGTTTTTACTATTTCTTGTTCTGATTAAGTCAATTTATTTGATGAAAGCGCTCAACCTCATGTTTTTGTGTTAACAATAAAAAACTTTTCTGTGGACCCGCAACGCTGTGCTATTTTTGGTTATAAGGTGAACATGTTACTGAAATTATGTCATTGTAAAGTAATGCACTAATTTAAAGCAGACTCTGGTACCTGACAATGGAAATTAATTAAGTAAGTGTTAGGGGAATCCAGTCTTCTGTGTGTATTTTAGCCTACATAGTGACTGGTCTGAAGACAAGTGCTTCAGTGTCCTAGTTCATAAACAATAGTCTTATAGCCTGTAAACCTTCCTCAACTGATAGCCAGCTGATCAGCTTCTACTTTCTACTTTCTACCAGACACTGACATTTACTCATATTGCTCTTACTCAAACTAATTACTCATATTGCTCTTACTCAAACTATTTCTTTATCTTATGTTTTCTGCACTTCTTCTAGACTTGCTATTCCCATTATTCATATTCTCCTGTCTTTCTTTAGTGGAACTGCATGCCTTCGGGGAAGTTACCCTTGGCCTCCCCCTTCCTTTCTTATTTCACCTTACCTGAAACAGTTATTAAATCATTTTCAGCAGCGAGCTAGAATTTCTGCACAGTCAACATTGACTCAGTGCACAAAAATGTCTCTTTGGTATGTTTTTATTTTGCTATAAAAGTGTTCCTGCAAGCATATAGATATGTATGTATCAGTGAAGTCTGCAGTTTGAACACCAGTCTGTGGGCTATATTTTTATGTAAATTATAAATATTATGGCAGCCTAAAACAAAGAACTTTGTCCACTATAGTAGCTCCAGTTTGTTAGACCACAGGGGGCCCATTGGTATGTTCTCCTTTAACTGTGCTCAGTTCATTGTTCTTAACAGTCCACTATCTCCCTTCCTTAAGTTTATTTCACTTCTTGTGTAACAACTTTGAGTTCTGAGCCAATTTGGCTTTTTTTTCTCATTGTGTTGCTGATCTATGGGGTTGGGATGGTCTTTGGACTTTGCATTTGAAAGAACAAATAAACCTCTTTACATTATATAGTTGTTGAAACAGTCAAGTGCAATTTTTACTGTTATCACCTTTAGTCAGGTCAATGTGATATTGGATTAACTGTCCTACTAAAACTGCACCCTAAAGCAGCAAAGTCAAGATTGTCATCTACTAGCTTAGAGGCCTTTAAAACTGCATTGTTCTTTAATTTATCTCTCTCAGCAGACTTGTCACTGTTTAAGTTAAGTCACTGTTGTTTTTCTCTGTCTCTTTGTGAAGTTTTCATCCAGCTTCATTCTGCCACACAAAAGCTCAGACTCACTGTGCTTCCCTACCCTACCCCAATTCTGACCCACCCCCTGTTACTCTACATTTATACTTCCATAGCATTACCCACATATTCGTCAAACCAATAATATTAGTTCCTGCCAGGAGAAAACAATCAATACCCATTCTTGTTTACCATTCTTATTTACCACCCAAGATTGCCTCTCAAACTGTCTTAATCCTTGACCCAATAACTAATTACAAACAAAAAGATTACGAATGACTCAGGATATAAACAAGGTGCATAAAACAGATACATAAAATGAAATAAAATGTACCAAGTTAACACACAAACAGATGTTTATTCAAACCAAAAATGAAAATAAAAATGGTTAGCGCTTTCACAACTACACTAGTTGCTTCATCAGACATCGGTATGTTTGTGTGTTAACTATCAAATTACATCTCTACAACCAAATCAATACTCTCCTAACATTTTCTAATCCTAATTCACAACAAAGATAAATCCAAAGTTAAATAAGATGCTCCTATCTCAGATTATTTTACTATAGCTCCTCACTGTACTATCCTGCATTACCAGTTATTGAATTCACTTTCTTCAAATACTTAGAACTTCAACTAATCCTCACAAAGAATATAAACATCTACCCAGCCTGCTTTTCTCCATAACACCCTATCTCTATAAACAAATCATATCTAATTTATTTACCTATAAATATTTCAAAACTAAGTATCCAAATTTACGATCAAATACCAAACCAAGATCAAACTATAACTGGCCACACTCTTCCCTCCGTAAAATATCAATTCATAAAAATGACTAAAGATATTCACCCCAACCTAGGTCCCACTGTTCATAAAGCCATCACTTCCAACCCCATAATAAACTAGTCACTTAATACATCTCAGCAATAAAACAGAACCCAAACACACCTTACTAAATATGAATCTAAGAAGTATGTGCAATAAAATCCATGACATATATTCCTACCTTGCCACATACTCTCCTGATTTAGTCATAGCTACTGAAGCCTGGTTAAAAAAAAAAAAAAAGAAATAAAAGATAATGATATCAACACCCCCAATAGAGTATGCTCAGGTATGACAGACATAACAAGTGTGCAGGTGGTGTAGCAATTATCTATAAAAAATCCCTAACCATCACCTTACACCCACAGGCAATACCAAAATTTAGCAATGCTTAACTTCTGAATAACACTCCTAAAAATCAACAATAGGAAAACTATGCATTTAACAGCAATTTATATACCCACCAGGGAATAACAACGATACCACTGAAAGCATCCCATATTGATATCCCAGCAAATTAACGTTGAAACTATAATACTTGGAAACTTAAATATAGACTGGCAACTCATAAATTCCACTACCCCCATTGAATCCATTAACTTTTTCAACTTCAAACAATTAATAAGCATACCTGCTATAATCAATAACATTTCAGGGATACACTCAACATTAAACTGCATTCTTACAAACAAGCCAGACAAACTTTAAAAGGTAGGCTGCCTGTCAGACAGCATATGTGACCACATACCAGCATATGCTATTAGAGCTCACTGTAACCTAGATAAACATATTATCTATAAACAAATATGAAACAAAACCAACTTCAGCAAAGATATTTTCAATGAAATACTAAATCAGTATAACTGGAATGTACTTAGAAGAATGCCACCAGATACTCCTGTAGAACGCTTTAATGACATATTCTTACAGACCTTAGAAAATCTAGCACCAGTACATAATAAGAGTCTAACCCCACACCACGGCTGACTAAAGAAACAAAAAAATCATAACAAAAAAGGGATAAAGCCTGTAAAAATTAGTATACAAATAGAACTCAAAATACCTTTCAGCAATTTAGACATCTTAATGCAAGATTCCATGCCAAACAGGATAAACAAACATACTATACCAACCTATAAGACAAACATAAAAACAATCCAAAACTTTTTTTGTCATCACTAAATAAATTATTCCACCCTGGCAAGATGATCACTCCCTCTCCTAAAACAGACAATATAACAGATTGTATCCCCGTTCAATTTAATTCCTACTTTATACAATCAATATTATATGTCTTAGACACTAATACATCTCCCCTCTCTCTTTACCTCTGTCTAATGGAAACTACCCACAACAATTCAGTTTTAGTCCAGTGACTACCTCACTTATAAGAAAGTTGCTCCTTAAACCAAAAACTACTTCCATAACTGTAGACCAACTACTATCAGACTGCCTAAAAATGGCCATAAAAGTCATAGCCTTCCCTGTGTCCATACTAATTAATAGGTCCATAGCAGAAAAAGATGTCTTATCACTGTGGAAAAAATGCATAAAGACAGCACATTTTCAGAGTTTAATCACTACAGACCAATAGTGATTCTCTCCCCCATCTCCAAAACATTAGAGAAATGCGTCCATATGCAACTGATGCAATACCTAACCTCAGATAACCTGCTCCCAGAACAGAACATGGCGTTAGGCCCCAGCACAACACCACTACTTTCGCACTACATTTTAATAGTATAAAAACCGACACAGAAGCAGTAGTCTACTTGTGTCCACCTTGTCCTTAGCCTTGCCAAAGGCATCTGATACTGTCTCGTACCAGCAACTGCTCATTTGACTCTCCTCAATAGAACTTGCACAATACTCCTTCTTGTGGTTTCTTAGCTACCTGGCAGCAAACCTACTCATTCTTTCAACCAGTTACTATAGGTGTCCCTCAGGCCTCTATCCTGGGTCCTCTACTATTTAATATATTTATTAATGACCACCACACCTCCACTTATGATGCTAGTTTAGTTCAGTATGCAGATGACTCCAGATTAATATGTGCAGCCTCAACAATAAATAAGCTCCAAGACATTACCCAAAAATGTTTCTCCTTTATTGAAACCTGTGTCAAAGAATCACAACCTCCTATTCAACCCCAAGAAAACTAAGTTAATGCTTTTTACCTCAAGACATTGCCAAAATCAAAAGCAATTTTTTTACCATAAAGTCAGCGAATAAAAATGTCATTGAAACTGTAACTCACAGTAAACTTCCAGGTGTTATACCAAATGACATTCTCCGATATGACCAGCATATACTGCACACCATTAAATCTACATACCAGAAACTAGGGTCCCTTTATAGGACCAATGGATTCCTTACAGAGACTGCAAGAAAAACTCTAGTCACCACCTTCTAATTGCTGCTTCTCTTATACGCTGCTCCCATCTATACTCAAAAAAAGAAACTTGCCTCCTGCTACAATAAAATAGCTAAATTTGCCACCACCATTTTCTTAGCTTAAAGCAATTCAACTGGCTTGGACTACGCAGTTAATATATTCACAACTAACTACAGCACACAAACTCATTTATCATCCAGACAAATGCTGTGCACTACAAAATTTATTACTGCCCTACTGCCCAGCAAGGGACCTCATCTCTGGTAAAAATTCTTATTACTTGCAAATAAGTCAAATAATGTTGCAGAAGACTCGCTCTACTCCCAATACATAGCTAAACTCTGGAATATTACTCTACTCCCAATACATTGCTAAACTCTGGAATATTATCCCCACACAAATAAAACTCTCCAACAAACTCAGTAGTTTTAAACATCATCTTAACCAGTCCTGGCCTTGCACATGCTCATCTCAAGGTTGAGACTTTGTGTTCACCATACAGTACTCTCTTTAAACAGAATACACTCAAATTCTCACTGAAATGACGAAACAATTGTATACATAACTGCTGCCTGTACAATCCAGTATGTTGCACATTGGTTTTCTCTTTAGTAACTTCCACCTCTGTAAAATCTTAGAATGTGCAAATGTAGCTACTATTTGTGTACAAATGTAAATAGAAATGTAACCCCCCCCTCTCCTTTTCCTCCAATTACAACCCAACTGCAACTAACCAATCAGCTCTTTTCACTCCATACTTCTTCCCTTAACCACACCCTTTCACATACACCACGTAACTTGCCTAACACTACCACACCCACTTCACTTGTACTAGTTACTAAAGTGACTACCCACCTTAAAATGTATAAACTCCCCACCCTAGTACTCAAACATACCATAGTTGTGCTCTCACTTATTCCCACTCTAATATTAGCACACCTTACTACCTCCTATGAACAACCACTACTTTCACACCTTAACAACCCGGCTAAACAAACTTCCTCTTTAATTCCTACCTACCTCAACCATCACATCAACATAACTTCCACACCTAGCTATCTTTTACCTAGATATCATAGAATAACCCACATAAAACATGTATACCCAAATCCCAGTAAGATACCCCTTCCTCATAGTAAATATACAAACACTACATACCTAACCCTACTTCTCTTACTTAAGAATGGAGATATTCACCCAAACCCAGGTCCAATTGACTCCTCCTTAAATCAATCCATTTACCTAAACTCCACTGTTAACCCACTATTTAAAAAACCCAAAAACTCACTCTCAATAGCTAACCTCAACATACGTAGTATTAATAATAAAACAACTCAACTGCATGCTCTCTTAGAACTCTACTCCTTTGATATTATTTGTCTAACAGAAACCTGGTTAAAACCCTTAACAAAAGACAGCGAACTCATTCCTCCTGGCTATATCTTACGTCTCGACAGAGAATCTAAAAAAGGTGGTGGTATAGCTATCTTATTTAAATCCAGCCTTCAAATAACCACTTTCCATCAAAAACCTCCCCAAGACTCTAATGCTGAAATTCTTATTACCAAACTTGAACTAAACACAGTCAAATCGATCTTTATTATTTGCATTTATGTTCCCCCAGGAAATAATATTTCTACCATAGAAAAGTTCCTATGTTGGCTATCACTAAACTTACCCCAAGAAACAATCATCCTAGGTGACGTAAACACTGATTGGCAATCCTGTAACAACAAACATCCTACTAGCCATATTAACCTTTATGGATTCTCTCAGACTATCACCTCCCCCACTAGAATAAATAAAACTAACAAAAAAGAAAGTACCATAGACTGGATACTCAACAATAATCAACCCCATACATTTGTAACAGGAACCCTCCCTGATGATATAAGTGATCACTTATTAACCTACATCATCAGACTCAAAACCAACCCTCCTACCCAAAACATAACCAGAAAAATCAGATCTAAAAAAAATTTTAACTTGGAGCTATTTCAAACTGAACTGAAAGCATGTAACTGGACACCCTTAAAACACCTTTCTCTTGACGAAGCTGTAGATTTCTTTAATGCTAAGTTTCTGACCATACTTAACTACCATGCCCCCACGCGCTCTATTAGAATTCGAACTAAATCTGCCCCCTGGCTCTCAATAGAAACCAAACTAAAAATCAATCTAAGAAATAAAATCTGGAACAAATCTCGCTTAACTAAAAACGCAGCTGATTACCAAAACTTCAAACAACTGAGAAATGAGACCAAAAAAGCAATAATGAACGATAAAAAAAACTACTACCTGAAACCCAACATAGTTCTGGGCAAACATAAATCAATTACTACAGCCAAGTAAACCTGTCACACCCAACCCACAAGGCTCTGACATAAGGAACCCCAACCAAATTGCAAATTACTTTAATGCCTTCTTTACTGAAACAGAATACTTGCAATTAGCAGCCAAATCAATAGCCTACCCAATTTCCATTCTGATAAACAGAACCATCACTGAAGGATATGTCCCTAAACTTTGGAAAATCTCCCACATTATCCCACTTCATAAGGGTGGAAATTATCTAAGATTATAGAAAGGTGTATCCACAAGCAACTTCTTCACCACCTTCTCCAAAATAAATTACTATCTAAAACCCAACATGGTTTCAGACCATCCCACAGTACCACCACTGCCCTCCTCTCCTTTACAGACACAATCAACAAAAAACCCCTTTCCTCTGCACTTTTCTTAGATCTATCCAAAGCTTTCGACATGGTCAACCACCAAATACTCATACACATTCTTCAATCCTTGTCAATTGATACCCAATCTATTAACTGGTTTAAGTCCTACTTAAATAACAGACATCAACACATATTTAAATCTGTAGAAGAATGGTCACCTTCCAGCAAATCTCCCCACACTGACTTTACTATAACATCAAAAATGGCACACCTATAGCACAAGATTCTACTACCAAACTACTAGGCATAACCATTGATAACAACCTTAACTTTGATGCCCATATAGACAACACATTGAAAACCATTAACAAAAAAATAGGCTCTCTTTACAGAATCAAAACTACTACAAGAGTTAGTTACTAAAACACTCAATACAGTCGAATTCTCAATTAACCAGTTGAAAATACTGATTGGATTAAAATAGAACAAAGGAGTGAAGGTATGGAGAATAAAGTGAAAAGAGAGTAAGGGAAAAAGGTGGGAATAGAAAGTGGTGAGAATAAAAGAGCAAGTAATCCAGAATAACAGGTAGAGAAGTAAAGGGAGGAGAAAAGAAAGACAAATAGTACGAAGAGTAGAAAGGAGAAGAGAGATGGTTTTATTTAGGTAGTAATAGTGAAAGACTAATCAGGTTTATTACAGGAGCAAAGCCAGTGATTTTGGAAATGCACTTTAATATTCTGTTTGAAAAGAGGCAATGAAGTTATCTTTGTTATGCTAGTGGGTAACAAATTCCATTTTGTCCCTATAGCATTGGTAAATAGAGAGTCACCAGCATTATTATTTGATTTTGTTGAACTTGTCAGAAGTTTGCTGGAAGAGCGGAGAGAGTTGAGATTTTTATAAGGAGTTATGAGTTGTGAGAGTATGGGGTATTATTAGGTTGGTATAGTATTTTATGGGCAATGCAGAGTTGATGGATTAAAAGATAGTTCTGAAACTCTGGCCAGCCTAGAAGTTTTAAGTTGAGACAGTGATGAGTTTTATAGGGATTACCAGTAGCAAAGCGGGCAATGTTATTATAACAGGTTGCCAGTTTGTTAAGGCTGGTTTTTTTGAGGTTAGTGAAGATAGGCGCAGTATATAGAAGAGTTGAAATAAGATGAGAGTGAGCAATCCTTGTTCTGGTAGATGGTGTAAGAAATGGTCTGATTCGATATAAGGATCCTATCTTTCTGTTAACTAGTTTTATGGAGTTGTTAATGTGTAGGTCGAATGAGAGATTATTGTCAATTGTAATACCTAACAATTTAGTTGAAGTGTTGGGTAAGATAACAGTGGCGTTGTTTGAAGAGATGGAGAAATGTAAGGGGGAGGTTCTAGATGTGGGAGTAAAAAGAAGAAGTTTGTTTTTTTTGGCATTTAGTAAGAGGAAACGACTAGAGAACCATGTTTCTACTGTACTGAACACTTTTTGGGTGAGAGAGATAAGTTCTGGGGTAGATGGAGCTGAGCAGATGAGTGTCGAATCATCTGCATATTGAATGCAGGTTGCTTGAGGGATTATAGTTTGAAGATCATTAATGAAGAGGGAGAAAAGAAGTGGGCCAAGGATAGAGCCTTGAGGAACGCCAATGGAAACAGGCAGGAGAGAAGAGATGTGGTTATCCCAGAGAACAGCTTGTTTTCTGTTTGTGAGGTAAGATTTAAACCATTTAATGGCTGGGGCATCAAACGAGATGCTAAGTTTCTGACCATACTTAACTACCATGCCCCCACGCACTCTATTAGAATTCAAACTAAATCTGCCCCCTGGCTCTCAATAGAAACCAAACTAAAAATCAATCTAAGAAATAAAATCTGGAACAAATCTCGCTTAACTAAAAACACAGCTGATTACCAAAACTTCAAAAAACTGAGAAATGAGACCAAAAAAGCAATAATGAACGATAAAAAAAACTACTACCTGAAACCTCAACATACTCGCCAAAATAACCCACAAAAGTTCTGGGCAAACATAAATCAATTACTACAGCCAAGTAAACCTGTCACACTCAACCCACAAGGCTCTGACATAAGGAACCCCAACCAAATTGCAAATTACTTTAATGCCTTCTTTACTGAAACTATTCAAACCCTAGCCAGTCAACTCCCCATCAAAAACACAAACATATCTAACAACAACCTAACCCCCCATTTCGCTTCCAACCTGTCCCAACAACTTATATTCTCTCCCTTCTCAAAAAACTCAAATCATGTACTCCGTCTGCAGACCTAACACCCACAGAATACTTGCAATTAGCAGCCAAATCAATAGCCTACCCAATTTCCATTCTGATAAACAGAACCATCACTGAAGGATATGTCCCTAAACTTTGGAAAATCTCCCACATTATCCCACTTCATAAGGGTGGAAATTCTACTGAAATCTCTAACTACCGCCCTATAGCCCTTCTCTCTCCCTTATCTAAGATTATGGAAAGGTGTATCCACAAGCAACTGCTTCACCACCTTCTCCAAAATAAATTACTATCTAAAACCCAACATGGTTTCAGACCATCCCACAGTACCACCACTGCCCTCCTCTCCTTTACAGACACAATCAACAAAAATCACAACAATAACACCCTTTCCTCTGCACTTTTCTTAGATCTATCCAAAGCTTTCGACATGGTCAACCACCAAATACTCATACACATTCTTCAATCCTTGTCAATTGATACCCAATCTATTAACTGGTTTAAGTCCTACTTAAATAACAGACATCAAGCAGTATTCTGGAACTCCACTCTATCCTCCCAGCTACCTGTCAACATTGGTGTCCCACAAGGGTCCATACTGGGTCCCCTCTTATTTTCTTTATTTATCAATGACCTTCACCAAGTAGTTCCCGAAGCTACATGTATACAATACGCAGATGATTCTACACTAATCTGCTCAGCCACATCTGTATCAGACCTTCACTCCCTCACACAACACATATTTAAATCTGTAGAAGAATGGTTTTCCCAACGCTGTCTACTACTTAACCCCAAAAAAACTAAACTCCTCCTCTTCACACCTTCCAGCAAATCTCCCCACATTGACTTTACTATAACATCAAAAAATGGCACACCTATATCACAAGATTCTACTACCAAACTACTAGGCATAACCATTGATAACAACCTTAACTTTGATGCCCATATAGACAACACATTGAAAACCATTAACAAAAAAATAGGCTCTCTTTACAGAATCAAACCTTTCCTCACTCCAGAATCTAGAACAACTATAGCCCACTCCCACCTTATCTCACCCCTTCTCTATGCCTCTCCCATATTTACCAACTTATCAAAAAAGAATTTGTTGAAATTAAACAACTCCTACCACAACATAGCCAGATTTGCCACAGGAAACCCTTACAGAACCCACCACTGTACTAATTTAAAACAACTAGGCTGGCTTGAATTTCTGCAGCAACTAAAAATTAATCAATTAGGCATAGCCCATCAAATTCTTTATCAACCTGACAAAACACCTATACTATCTACTCTTATTCACCCTTACCATAACCTAAAGTCCCTAAGATCTGCACACAAACTTCTTATAGATACTGTCAAGTCAAACAACAAGGCTGGAGACTCTCTTTTTTCTAACACTGTTGGAAAAGATTGGAACCTGCTTCCCTCTCAACTTTCATCTATACCCTCAAAATCTCTCTTT
This sequence comes from Protopterus annectens, assembly GCF_019279795.1. Lineage (NCBI taxonomy): Eukaryota > Metazoa > Chordata > Ceratodontiformes > Protopteridae > Protopterus > Protopterus annectens. The sequence goes on along the minus strand of NC_056726.1, from coordinate 1,229,290,716 downwards.
AAAAAGAAACTCAAGCTATACCTCAAAACACAATGGCTGTGCCCCTGTACTAATCCTGAATAACTTTATTTCTTGACCCCTGACTATACTTCACATCTGTAATACCCAAATTCTATGTCAAAGTGGCACCCACTAATCTGTAACTCCTTCTTACTATCTATGAAAAAAAAAAAAAAAAAAAAAAAAAAGTGTGTACTTATTTTTCTTCTTACTTTACTATTTCCCTACTCTCTATACTTTTTGTATTATTCTCCATGTATGTCATGTGCTACTATATTTTGTTTATTTCCTAACTACTGCATGTTTATATCTTATAACTTTGTCACTAGTAACAATGTCTTAATTTTATCTAATTTTACCTAATTACTTTACATGTATTTCTTTAATGGGATTTTATTTAGTATCATTATAATTGTTAATTTGGAGCTTATCTCCCCGGGCCTCTACTGAAAATGGACATATATCCAGCTAGACTAGCCCGGTCAACAAATGTAAAATAAAATAAATAAAATAAATAAATAAAACTACTCTGTGTTTAACTGGAACTTATTATAATGTAATATAAGCAAATGGAGCTTTTCTGCCCAGGCCTCTGCTGAAAATGGGTATTACCCAGTTGGACTTTCCCATTAAACAAAGACAAATAAATAAATGGAAGTCCTGAGGACCAAGTTGCAAACATTTTTATAATATTTTGCCAAGTGAACCATCACTAATCTACTGTGATATACTCTCCCCATATCCCAAACCTATACAGGTCTGAAATACCACTCACCTATACAAGTCTGAAATACCACAGACCTGTACACGTCTGAAATACCACACACCTATGCAGGTCTGAAATACCACATACCTATACAGGTCTAAAATACCACACACCTATACAGGTCTGAAATACCACACATCTATACAAGTCTGAAATACCTCACACCTATACAAGTCTGAAGTACTTCACACCTATACAGGTCTGAAATACTACAGACATATACAGGTCTGAAATATCACACACCTATACAGGTGTGTAATACCCTAGACCTATACAGGTCTGAAGTACAATATATAATTTCTTATTTCTCAACTAGGCCAAGAAGTTATTCCCAAAAAAGCAGCAAAAGACAATATTCTTGCTTATAGTTTGCTAGTACCTACAAAAGTCATTCTCCATGGCCTACTGATCAGTGGCATAGCTAGAGTTTGTGCCACCTGGGGCTGTCTGAGTTTGCCACCCTTCCCCCTCACAAAATCATGGTCGAATGGGGCCCACTATACACAGCCCTCCCCCCATGCAGTCATTCCAATGTCCCATTACTTGGCTATTTCACCCCATTTACCATACATACTAATGTGCATACTGCTTTATTTCTACAATGATTATTTTGATTTCATTTAAAACTTTTACTTTTATTTAACATATTATAGAACAAATACTAAAAGACACCTGCTAAACCAAGCAATGCAGTCTAAAAAAATCACATGATATAATGCACTACCAATGTTTTAACCCTTTAGTATATAGAACTGCTTTAAAATTTTCTCTCTTATTCATACCTGGATCTGCATCTGTATTAAGCCTTACTTGCCAGGAATATTCCTTCCAATCCAAATCATCTTCTGCATCCCATCTTTTTTCTGCATCAACAGCTTGATCTATTATGGTGAATCTAAGCTCTACTTTCATATTTTTATGCACGCTTACCATATGCCTTGCTACGGCATTTGATAAATCTAATTTTTCAACTGCTCTTAAGTGTTTATAAATTCTAAAGCAGCAAAAAATGATGGCAAAACCAGGAAATAACGTTCAAGGGTTAATCCACAAGTTTAAGACAATATTCTAAGTAAAATACAAGCCAAAAGTAAGCGCTTTTGTCTCCTGCAATGGAGACTTCTTCAGACTAATGGCTTACACATAAACAAAACACATTTAAATACTAAAATAACAGTCAATTAAACATAATTGACAATTAAGCATTAAAAGCTAAATTAGCTGTTTTTAAAACAACAGTCAGCATAATGCTGACAAATACCTCTGACTAAAATCCCTAATGCTTCAGTCCCTTCCTTTTTAAATACATTAAAAATTCTTTTCTGTTTTTAAGACCTGAGGGAAAACATGCATTTAATCTAACCTGCCAGCAGTATTCCAACCACCCTAATTCTAATTCTACATTAATACTTTTGACATTAGAATGCACTGAAACTATTACCAAACACTTAAAATTAATTTTACATCTTTTTTCCACATAATGCTTACCCATGGCATTCTTTACATCACCCTTACCTATAGCATAGTGGTGTTCATAGATTCTCCTATACAATTCTCTTTTAGTTTTATCTACATAAAAGGAGCTACATTCTACACATATTAATAAATAGACAAGATTTTTAGATCTGCATGTAAATCTACCTGGGACTTCTACTAAAGTTTTGCCAAGTGTAATTTTATGACTATCGGTGTATAAATATTGACAATAATTACAATTGAAACACTTTACCATTCCTTTCCTTTCTTCCGCAGCCTTATTTTTATTTAGCTTCTTTTGAAAAAAGTCTTGAAAGTTTTTCGCTCTTTTTTGTACAAATTTGGGTACATCTCCTAATTTCTGTATAATATCACTATTTCCTTTTAGTATTCCCCATTTCCTTCTAACTATACTTTTTCTGGTATTAGAATCTGTACTGTTCTGTAATGCTAAAGCTGTGGTAAAGTCTACAGAAATGTTCTCCTTTGGTTTATCTACAATTATATTATTCCTTTTCATAATTTCTTCTGCCATCGCCTTATCTACCATCTCTTAGGGGTAACCTCTAGTTAACATTCTTTTACAAAAGTTGTCAATTTCAATATGAAAGATTTCATCATCTTTCATCAAATTGCTAATTCTATTTATTTGACCTTTGACAATGTTCCACTTGGTCTTTTTTGGATGTAAACTTGAATAGTGTAAGTACATGTTATTTTGAAATTCTTTTTATGAATTTTACAAACTAATTTGCCATCAGTTTTATAGATCATAAGATCTAAAAAATTGATTCTTTCTGTGTTGAAATTGTGTGTAAACTTGATATAGGAAGAGACGTTGATATATTTCAAAATTTCAAAAATTCATTTAATTCATCGACAGTGCCATCCCATATTATCAGAACATTGTCAATAAATCTCAGCATTTTAATTATATTTTTTGCAAAAACACTTTCAAAAATATTGGCTGACTCCCATCCCTGCATAAAAATGTTAGCATAAGTAGGGGCTAACGCAGCACCCATAGCAACACCATTTGTTTGCACAAATAAATGTGTTTTGTTTATGTGTAAGCCATTAGTCTGAAGAAGTCTCCATTGCAGGAGATGAAAGCTCTTACTTTTGACTTGTATTTTACTTGGAATATTGTCTTAAACTTGTGGATTAAACCTTGAACGTTATTTCCTAGTGCTGCCATCGTTTTTTGCTGTTTTGGATACTGATTTGGTTAATAGCGTGCTGCTGTATTCTAAGTTTGTTTATAAATTCTACAATGGAAGCTACACATGGTTCTACCTATGTAAAATCCCTGACAAGAACTACATAATATCAAATAAAAAGCAAATTTAGATTACAATTATAATTGCCCTGTATATTAATAGTATAATCCCTAGCACTCACAGTAACTTGGTTACCTGAGTACACAATAATTACATTTGTTACAACTTGACATCCCATTGTACATGGAAATATCATCATATTTTTTAGTTTCAAAATAATCTTTCAAACTTTTTCCTTTCTTAATAACAAAAACAGGTCTCTCACCTATCAACTTATTAATATTCTGAAAATTCTTTAAAAAATTCCAGTTATTAATAATAACCTTTGTTATACCAACTAAAGCCACTGAATTATCTAATGTGCAACACAAATTAAAATCTAAATTCAGCTTATTAGAATTCATGTCATAAGGAACCTCCCCCCTTTTCTTATAACTAAAGTTTTAGTCATAGCTTCATCTATGACCTTCCTGGGATACCCTCTAAACAAAAATTTATTTTTCAAAACTTCACATTCTTCTAAAAAATAATCATATTCATCAGTAAGCCTATTTATTCTATCAAATTGGCTATAAACTATGTTGCTTTTTAATTTAACATTATGCATACTACTGTACTCCAAATAACTATTACTCTGGACATCTTGTTTTATATATTTTCACTAAACTTTTTCTCACATTTCTTATATACAGTCAGATCCAGGTAATTTATACTCAATGTATTACTATTAAGAGAAAACTTAAAATATTCAGAAACAGAATTTAAATATTCAAAAATATTAGTCAGTTCTATTTCAGAACCAACCCATAAAAAATAATCAATAAATCGCTTATAAAAATTGATATAAACAGCAAACCTAGAATTCAAAATATATTAATATATTCTCTTTCCCAACTTGTCATGAACAAATTTGCATAACTGGAGGCCATAGCTGCCCCCATAGCCACATCATTGCATTGCCTGTAAATTTTTTTATCAAAAGTGAAATAATTATAAGATAATATTGCATCTAATAATTCAGATAACAAACTAATTTCATCTGCAGTAAAACCTGAATGATCTCTCAAAACTTCTGTTACTCTTTTAATTCCTTCATCATTAGGAATTACAGTGTATAAGGAACACACATCTGCAGTTACCAACCATGTTTCCTTTCCTACAGAGATACTTTTTATACTTTGCATAAAATCAAATGAATCCTTAATATACGATGCAGCTGTAAGAACTGCTCTTTGTAAACATTTATCAACAAATATAGCCATAGACTCAGTTTTGCTCCCACAATTGGCCACTATATGCCTAAATCTTGACTTATCCAAATTCTTGTGTATTTTGGGAAGGTCAAAAAAACTCCCCAATCTGGGCTTCTTAACACAAAAATAATCAACCAATTCATTATTAATTCTTCTTTCTACAGCCCATTCTTCAATCAGTGAATCAATAAAGTTGTAAGCCTTATTAATTTCACTCCAATTCCCTTCACAATAAAAATTAGTATCTGTCAAAATCTCTAAAATACTTTTTTTGTAAAAAACTTAGTCCATGACTACCACAGCATTGCCCTTATCAGCTTTAGTAATATAAACATCTTTATTTTCCATAAGCATCTTCAAGGCATTTTTTCATTAATAGACATATTATAAAAACATTTTCGCTTTTACAAGCTAACAAATCTCTCACTTCTTTTTCACATGTTACTAAAAATGCCTGTAAGTCGGGCCTTAAAGATGGATTAAAAATGCTGTTTTTTTTTTAAACAAACGTTGACAAACAGTACCATGAAAAAACTTTTAAAATTGATTTTATGCACAAAGTCTCTCAAAGTATTAATCGTGGAAACAATGTTGGCCCTGGAAGATGGCACAAAATTTAAACCTTTACTTAGAACATTAATTTACTCTGAGTTTAAAAACAAAGAAGATAGATTAACTATCTTAAAATTCAAATTTACAGTACCCTCATTTAACGATTGTACTGCTGATCTCTGCATGTCCTTTCGTTCTGAGTCTTGTAAAACTTGGTTGCTTGCTGACAACAGCAATGCTCATTCATGCTCAAATGGGCATTCTTCCTGCCGTTTTTGTTGTTTCCAATATTTTTGAAATACTTCTTTTGACCATACTGCTGTTTCTTTTGTGCTCATGTTTGTTTTTTTCCAACCACAAAATGTATTTTTTGATGCTACTTGCGCTCAGGTTCTTGAACCTGTGCCTCCATCTTGATACACATCAACACACTGAAAAACCTGCTTGTTATGTCCATTATTTGAACCAGCACAAGCTCTATTCTTTGTATCATCAATAGAATGCTAATCTTCTATTCTAATTCTTTTGGCTGCTCTGCTCCCAGTTTCCTGGTCATTTTATATGTTGCTACCTGTGTTATTAACTACTGCTTCTGATAAATTCTGATTGCAATACAGTCCCCTTTGATGAATTTTTTTTAGCTTCCGTTTTTGCTGTATTTCACTCTCTTTGTTCAGCTTTACTTGTATTAACTCCACCCTAGACTCAAAATTAGGCAGGGAAATCTTCTCTTTAAGAGAATTCTACAAACTCACCACACTCCCATTCAAGTTTGCCAGCTTGTACTTCATCTTCCAATAACAGCTGAACATACTGTAAACCCACGCTTTCATTCAGTGCTTTCCATGTATTAAGCAGTTCATCAGAAGCTAATTCTGGTATGTTATGCACCCTAAGCCCTCTCGGGACATTTTTAACTGTCAAAGATGCTTCGAAAAAAAGAATGTCCAGTTGGAGTCTTAATTTTTAATAAATTGCTCTTCAGTGTATTAAATTCACTAGTGTAAGTGGGACTACTGTCTGAGTGGTTCAACAAAGGGGCTCGTCTCTCTATAACAAATGGATTGGCTGGATTCGGTAAACAATGATTAAGCAATTTATCCTTTTGTACAGCAATACCCTTCGGTGCTTTGTTGTCAGTTCTGATATCAATTTTCTTAGGAACAGCTCCTAAGCAAAGCACAGTCACAGAACATGCCCCTTTTGGTGATTCACCAAGACAGTCTCACAATGAAAATAGGCTTAGCATTAAAACTTCTCTGCCCTTGAAACTCACATTCATTGAAACATCATTGAAACCCATATTCAAAGAAAATGTATCTAGCTAGTGGTGGATAAAGATTACCTTTGAGCTGTTTTCAAATCATAGGCCCCTTGCACATGAAGCATACATGTGTTCTTTGATACACCTTCCTGACTGTATTAAATGATATGCCCTGTATAATACAGCACACTTCTTGGAGCGCATTGAAAATTTATTGTTTTGAACATTTTTCTAGTAAGCAATGAAACAAAATGCATGAACCAATAATGACAAAACTGCTCGATTCCATCATAAAAGTCTACTCAAACTTCTACAATCCACCAGTATCAATAAATATGTACAATCTCTGGAGATGTAAAAGCCATCTAAATAATTCCACATTAAAGAGATCTGTAACTAATGAAGAGGTTGCTGCTAGCAACCAACTTTGCATTTCATTGTTTCATCTACAAATAAAGTTCCTGTTGCCCTTGAGGAATAAATTGCCTGTTACATAAAAAAAGCTGAGCTAGTAATATTGCAATAGGGAATGGATGGCATCATTTTCACTGTTGTGCTGACTTACCTCATAGCAACAGTACCTACATCAATCATTTGCACCTGTCATACAGATATTATTAATTTAAGCTGAAGTGTCTTCACACTGTACAGTTACATTCAGTATAGCAAAGTGCAGCAAGCACAGCAAACTACTAATATACTTTTCTTATCTTACTGCTAACAAAGAACGTCGACGTTGGGGCAAACTGTCCTGGGCCTGTGTGGATATATACTCAGTAAAACCCAGCCTTGCAAAGCAGACACAAAGATGCATTATCTTACTGCTAACAAAGAACGTCGACGTTGGGGCAAACTCTTCTGGGCCTGTGTGGATATATACTCAGTAAAACCCAGCCTTGCAAAGCAGACACAAAGATGCATTATCTTACTGCTAACAAAGAACGTCGACGTTGGGGCAAACTGTCCTGGGCCTGTGTGGATATATACTCAATAAAACCCAGCCTTGCAAAGCAGACACAAAGATGCATTATCTTACTGCTAACAAAGAACGTCGACGTTGGGGCAAACTGTCCTGGGCCTGTGTGGATATATACTCAGTAAAACTCAGCCTTGCAAAGCAGACACAAAGATGCATTATCTTACTGCTAACAAAGAACGTCGACGTTGGGGCAAACTCTTCTGGGCCTGTGTGGATATATACTCAGTAAAACTCAGCCTTGCAAAGCAGGCACAAAGATGCATTATCTTACTGCTAACAAAGAACGTCGACGTTGGGGCAAACTGTCCTGGGCCTGTGTGGATATATACTCAGTAAAACCCAGCCTTGCAAAGCAGGCACAAAGATGCATTATCTTACTGCTAACAAAGAACGTCGACGTTGGGGCAAACTGTCCTGGGCCTGTGTGGATATATACTCAGTAAAACCCAGCCTTGCAAAGCAGACACAAAGATGCATTATATTTCCAGACCTCAGGCTGAGAACTGGCACTTTTGAATCATATACAAATCATATACGTTACAATGTTAAGATTTCCCCTAAAATAGCTACAGGTACTTCTAGAAATGCATATTTATCAGACAAACTGAGAACTGATACCTCTGTATTATAGAAAGTGTGATAAGACTTTCCCTTAAATGCCTATAGATCATATCAGAAGTGTGCTGTCAGTAGAACAATACACTGAGTCTGCTAGAATGAAACAGCTTTAGTAGACTGAAAAACAATTATCATTTAAGCAAAAAACATTCTAAGAGCTTATGAAACTGTTCTGTGTAATCAAGCATATGATAAGTGATTAACTTTGCAACCAAGATGCACATTTCCCTTAAATTCAATACCATAGCCACTGTGAATACCACATCATTTCAATTTTATTTTATTTATTTAACATTTATTTAACGGTAAAGTCCAACTTGCAACAAATCAATTTTCAGAAGAGGCCAAGGGAGAAATGTTCCATGCATATTTTTGTAATGTAGGAGGAAACCAGATAGATTAATACACATTCTGAGAGTTGCTAGCAGATTAATACACATTCTGTGAGACGCAAGCAGATTAATACACAGAGTGGTGGAATATGACTGAGAGCTGTTACATTCAAATATAACTTAGTTTTAGCGGCCGCAGAGTGGAAGAAATTACCGTCTGCTTAGTACATACATTACAAGTATCTGCAAGCTGCTGCTGCCTACAAATTAGATTAAAACACATTAGCACATTTATATTACACGCATACAAAGTTCAGAAGTGGACAGAATTAACGATTACAAACCGAACCATGAGCTGCTGCCTACAAAATAAAATAACAAACTACACAGATGGTGGGGAATTAACGAACCACACCACTGTCTGCCTAGCTGAACCCATTAGCAGAATTCTTTGTTTTTCTTACCTCACCTGGGAGCCCATTTCTGTGGGTGGGTGCACTGCTGGGTGGACTGAAATTTGAAATTTACACAGACAGCTTCATTTGCTGCATATTCCCTCCAAAACACTTCAAAACAAAGCTATGAAGCTGATTAAATCATGCATGCCCCTGTAGGTCATGCATGTGATGTCAGCTATAAATTTAAAGTTGTACCGAAAAAAAAAAGAGCAAAACAATTGGGAATTAAAGGGGCCACTTGGTAATTCGTGGCACCCCATTATTTTGGCCTCAAAACTGGTAAATATTGTGGAATTTGGTATGGTTGAGAGGTATGTGCACTACAAATAACCAAATGCTGTGGTACATTACAGCAGGCTGATGC